>NC_053027.1:350852235-351045376 GCF_003073215.2 Triticum urartu | reverse complement strand
GATTGTCTTGGGAGAAGGAATATCCTTCGTTGGCCGTGAGAGCTTGTGATGGGCTAAGGTGGGACACCCCTGCAGGGATTTCATCTTTCGAAAGCCATGCCCGCGGTTATGGGCTGATGGGAATTTGCTAATGTCTGGTTGTAGAAAACCTGAAACTTAACTTAATTAAAATGCATCAACCGCGTATGTAACCGTGATGGTCTCTTCTCGGCGAGGTCCGGGAAGTGAACGTGGTGTTGGAGTTATGTTTGACGTAGGTTGTTCTAGGATCACTTCTTGATCATAGTTGTTCGACCGTGCCTTTGCCTTCTCTTCTCGCTCTCATTTGCGTATGATAGCCACCATATATGCTAGTCGCTTGCTGCAGCTCCACCATATACTTTTACCCTTCCTATAAGCTTAAATAGTCTTGATCGCGAGGGTGTGAGATTGCTGAGTCCCTGTGACTCACAACTTACTTCCAAAACCATATGCAGGGACCGATGATGCCGCTCCAGGTGATTCAACTGAGCTCAAGTGGGAGCTCGATGAGGACTCAGGATGATACTACGTGTCTTTCCCACATGATCAGTAGTGGTGCCTAGTTGGGGCGATCGGGGACTATGTTGCTTTTCGGGTTTATCTTTATTTTGGTTCCGTAGTCGGACCTTGAGTGTAACTAGATGAATGTAATGTTATTTATGCTATTTGTGTGACGTGGCGAGTGTAAGCCAACTATGTATCTCTTTCCCTTATGTATTACATGGGTTGTTGTGAAGATTACCTCACTTGCGACATTGCTTTCAATGCGGTTATGCCTCTAAGTCATGCTTCGACACGTGGGAGATATAGCCGCATCGAGGGCGTTACAAGTTGGTAATCAGAGCCTTCCCCGACCTTAGGAGCCCCCTGCTTGATCGAATCGTTGGCGTTGTTGAGTTTAGAAAAATGTTTTGAGTCATTTAGGATTATATATATCGGAGAGTAGGATTCTTTTTACTCCTCAGTCCCTTCGTCGCTTTGGTGAGGCATCCTGACGTAGAGTTTTGACTCTTCTCTTCTCAAATTTCACTAAAAAAAATTAGGATCACGCGGGTATCTTGGAATCGTTCTGATGGTTTTGTGACGAGAACATTGTTCTTGGTGCCTCCTGACATTTAGGGGTTGTGGCAGTGTCCCGGGGAGTTGAGCTCCGAGGTGTTGTCGTCAAAATTTTATCATTGCAATTCTGGAATACCTGAGTTTCGCCGACATCGAAAATCTCTTTTATGTAGTTGTTGGTGAGATAACCTCGACGCCACCCAGTACTAGGGCGGGAGTTCGGGAGTATTGCCATAACTCGTATAACGGATGTTGTTCGAAGGTTGAGGTAAATGATTTCCGAAGGTTTCTTGGTTATGTGTTGAAGGATGGATACAGCTAGATCTAGGATTTGCTAGCTTTGGGTGAGATATTATGCTTCCCCTGTATCCCCAACACCTGATTGCATAACCGGAAAGGTTCGGGAGTTTCATAGGTGGGAATTCTTGTAGCTCTAGAATTTCTTCCGCGGATATTTGGTTTGTTCTTGTCCATACCTTGTTGTTTTACTCTTCTACCTCTATCTAAGTGGCTTCTCAATTTATGGAAATGTGACCATTTCGATTGGAATGCATTCGTTCATTTTTTTCGGATGTTAAGACTATATGTTACAATTTCGATCCGTTTGATTCAGCTTGAATATATGTCTGTCAAGATGCTAACGGATCTCACCGTCTCCAGGATGGCTCCTCCAACATGTACGACTCCGAATCCTGATCCGCCACCACCACCTCCACCTCCGGAGGCATGGCAAGCTGTGATGGCCGCTACCAATGCAAACACGCAGCTGATCATGCAAATTCTGCAAGAGCGCAACCAAGGGAATCATGGCCATGGCAACAATCTGAATCAGTTTGCTACACTCAACCAGTTCCTCGCTAATCAGCCAAAGACCTTCAGCAACTGTGTCGAAGCAACAAACGCTGATGATTGGCTCGTGGATATCTGCAAGCATTTCGAGCGCAACAACGTGAGGCCTGAGGACTTTGTCAAGTTTGCGTCGTTCCAACTCAAAGACCAAGCTACAGAATGGTTCAGCAATACAAAATTCCAGAGGAGGCCGTGTGATTACCTGGGATGAATTCCGTCAAGACTTCAAAGCTCACCACATTCCTCATAGTGTTGTTGAGAGCAAGCGTGAGGAATTCCGCAACTTGAAGCAAGGCAGCTTGTCTGTTTACCAGTATAACATCATGTTCCAAAAGCTTGCTCGTTTCTCCAAGCAGGACGTCCCTGACGAGAAGAGCATGATTTATCAGTTCAGGAGTGGCCTCAGAGAAGATCTCCAACTTGCTCTCGTGCTTTTCGAGCCTCAGAAGTACGATGAGTTTTACAACATGGCACTGAAACAAGAGACTGCTCAACTCAAGTGCGATGCTTCCAAGAAGCGAGTCAGAGATGCAACTCCTTCCTCAACTCAAGTGGCTTCTAAGCAGCAAAAGTATTGGCTGCCTCCTCCTCTGTTCCATCAGCCTTATCAGCAGAAGAGCAAAGGTGGCAATGGATCTTCCCACCCACCCAACCCAGGCTTTCAAAACAAGACATCGTCTCAAGCTCCAAGATCAAGTGCTCCGTATCACACCCGTCACGTGCAACAAGTGTTAGCAGAAGGTTCACTATGCCAACAAATGCTTCAATCAGAGGCGTCTTCCTCCTCCTCCTGTGAGATCTGCTAGCACTGCAGTGGTCAAGCATAATCCCAAGCATGCCAAGGTCAACTTGTTGAACGCAGCTCGGGTAGAGGACTCGTCAGATGTGATTATGGGTAACTTTCTAGTTAACTCTACTCCTGCAAAAGTCCTTTTTGATACTGGTGCATCGCATTGTTTCATGTCAAGATCTTTTGTCTCTAAGCATGACTTCGTTTCGGAAATGTTGGGTAAACCTATGGGAGTGGTTTCTCCGGCCAAGTCTATGAGGGCTACCTCGATAGTCCTGGATGTTTCTACCACGATGGGTGACTTCAAGTTTCTGGCTTCTCCAATGGTCCTTGGTAACTCGGATATCGATCTTATTCTTGGAATGGACTGGCTTTCTAAGCACAAGGCTCAGCTCGATTGTGCTGCCAGGCAGATTCAATTGACTCATTCGTCTGAGGATGTAATTGTCTTTGCCGCAAGGGATGATACCATCCGTCTGTTTTCTCTCAATGAGAAGGGCGAGCTGGATGCCATCTCTCAAATTCCAGTCATTTGCGAATATCAAGACGTCTTTCCAGAAGAGCTTCCAGGAATGCCTCCGCACCGGCCAGTTGAATTCGTCATCGATCTTGAGCCCGGCACGGAACCTGTTTGCAAACGTCCTTACAAGCTTGGACCTGAAGAGTTGAAGGAGCTGAAGAAGCAACTAGATATTCAAGAGCGTATGGGTCTCATCCGACCAAGTTCTTCTCCATGGGGTTGTGGTGTTCTTTTCGTCAAGAAGAAGGATGGAACGGACCGACTTTGTGTCGACTACCGTCCATTGAACAAGAAGACCATAAAAAACAAGTACCCACTTCCCAACATCAACGAGCTGTTTGAACAACTCAAAGGTGCTCAAGTATTCTCCAAGCTTGATCTCCATATGGGCTATCATCAGATTCGCATTAGTGAAGAAGATATCCCCAAGACAGCATTCAGAACAAGCTATGGTTCATACGAATACACTGTCATGTCTTTCGGCTTCGTCAATGCTCCTCCAACATTCTCTCGCATGATGAACTTCATCTTCAACGCCTATACAAATGACTTCGTCTTGGTCTACCTCGATGACATTTTGGTCTTTTCCAAGAACAAGGAGGATCATGCCAAGCATTTGAGATTGGTTTTGGACAAACTCAGAGAACATCAGTTCTATGTGAAGTTTTCAACGTGCGAGTTTTGGCTCGATGAGGTTCTCTACCTTGGGCATATCATCTCCGCCAAGGGCATAGCTGTTAATCCTCAGAAGGTGTCTGCAATTGTGAATTGGGAACCACATCAGAACGTGAAGCAACTCCGCAGCTTAGGTTCGCAAGTTATTGTCGAAGGTTCATTGACAACTTCTCTAAGATCGCGAAGCCTCTTTCCAACCTTCTCCAGAAGCATGTGAAGTATGTCTGGTCGCCTGAATGTGACATCGCTTTCAACACCCTGAAAGAGAAGTTAGTCACTGCTCCAGTTCTGACTCCTCCTGATGAATCCAAACTGTTCGAGGTCTTCTATGATGCTTCCCTTCAAGGTCTTGGTGCAGTGTTGATGCAAGAGAAGAAAGTTGTGGCCTATACCTCTCGCCGGGGGAAGCCCAACGAAAAGAACTACCCCACTCATGACCTCGAGTTGGCGGCAGTTGTGCATGCTCTTTTAACTTGGAGACATCTCTTATTGGGACGAAAAGTGGACATCTTCACCGATCACAAGAGCCTCAAGTACATCTTCACTCAGCCCAACCTCAACCTCAGGCAGACTCGTTGGGTCGAAATGATTCAAGAGTATAATCCAAGTATCGAATATACTATAGGCAAGGCCAATGTAATTGCTAACGCATTGAGCAGGAAGGCTTACTGCAACAGTTTGATTCTCAAGCCTTACCAACCGGAGCTTTGCGAAGCTTTCCGCAAACTCAATCTTCAAGTTGTTCCTCAAGGATTTCTCGCCAACCTCCAAGTCTCTCCTACATTGGAAGACCAGATTCGCGAGGCTCAACTTCTTGATGCTATGGTGAAGAAGGTGAAGATTGGGATTGCCAAGAGTCAACCCAAGTACAAGTTCTATCGCCTTGATGACAAGGATACTCTATTCTTCGAGGATCGCATTGTTGTGCCTAAAGGTGACCTTTGTAAAGTCATTATGAATGAGGCTCACAATTCATTCCTCTCTATTCACCCTGGAAGTACAAAGATGTACCAAGACCTCAAGCAGTCGTATTGGTGGACTCGAATGAAGCACGAGATTGCTCAGTTCGTGAACGAATGTGATGTCTACAGAAGCGTGAAAGAAGAACACCAACGACCAGCTGGTCTCCTCCAACCTCTTGCCATTCCAAAATGGAAGTTTGACCATATTGAGATGGACCTCGTGACTGGGTTTCCAAAGTCCAAGCATGGCAATGATGCTATCTTCGTTGTCATCAACAAACTCACTAAAGTGGCTCATTTCCTTCCTATCAAAGAATCTATCACAGCAGCTTAGTTGGCAGAGCTATATACCTCCAGGATTGTCTCGCTGCATGGCATTCCACAGTTGATATCTTCAGATCATGGCAGCATCTTTACCTCCAAGTTCTAGGATTCTTTTCAGAAGGCCATGGGCACCAACATTCGCTTCAGCACAACTTTTCATCCTCAAACTAGTGGCCAAGTCGAGCGAGTCAATCAAATTCTTGAAGATATACTCAGGGCTTGTGTCATCTCTTTCGGTATGAAGTGGGAAGATATCTTCCATATGCCGAGTTCTCCTACAACAACAGCTTCCAAGCGAGTTTGGGCAAGGCCCCGTTCGAGATTCTCTATGGCAGGAAGTGTCGTACACCTCTTAACTAGTCAGAGACTGATGAGCGTCAACTTCTTGGCAATGACTTGATCACAGAGGCAGAAGAAATGTGCAAAGTCATTCGCGAAAATCTCAAAGCCGCGCAATCGCGCCAGAAGAGTTACTATGATAGCAAGCATCGTGACTTGGCTTTCGAGGTCGGAGACCATGTCTACCTCCGCGTCTCCCCAATGAAAGGTACTCGTCGCTTCGGTATCAAAGGGAAGCTTGCCCCTAGATACGTGGGTCCTTTCAAGATCATCAGCAAAAGAGGCGATCTCGCCTATCAACTTGAGCTTCCATCCAACTTTGCAAACGTGCACTACGTGTTTCACGTCTCTCAGCTCCACAAGTGTTTCAAGACTCCTCACTGCACCGTCAACTTTGAAGACATTGATCTCTAAGAAGACTTGTCTTATCATGAGCACCCAATTGCTATTCTTGAAGAAACTGAGCGCAAGACTCGCAACAAGTCTATCAAATTCCTGAAAGTAAAGTGGTCACATCATTTCGACCGTGAAGCCACCTGGGAACGCGAGGATCACCTCCGTTGTGAGTACCCGGAGTTTTTCTAGTCCTAGATCTTGGGACGAGATCCTTTTGTAGTGGTGGAGTGTTGTAACACCCCGTATGTAACCTGCCATATGTGTATTCCAAATCTTGCCATTTCCTGCACTAAGTTATTTTATTTCCTCATTGTCGGGTTATTGTCTCCGTGTGTTTATGCCTTTGTCATGCATCTCATATCATGTCATCATGTGCATCGCATTTGCATACGTGTTTGTCTCATGCATCCGAGCATTTTCCCCGTTGTCCGTTTTGCATTCCGTCGCTCCTATGTCCTCCGGTGTCCCTTTCTACCCCTTTTCATGTGCGGGTGTTAAACGTTTTCGGATTGGACTGAGACTTGTCATGCGGCCTTGGTTTACTACCGATAGACCGCCTGTCAAGTTTCGTGCCATTTGGACTTCGTTTGATACTCCAACGGTTAACCGAGGGACAGATAAGGCCTCGTGTGTGTTGCAGCCCAACACCTCTCCAAAGTGGCCCAAAACCCACCTAAACCCCTTCCATCACATAGGCCGTTCGATCACGATCGCGTGGCTGCAAACCGCAGCTTATTTGGAGCGTCCTAGCTCCCTCTACCTCTATAAATAGGTCCCTCCACTAAAATCCCGGGTCTCCTCTTCCCCTAACCCTAGAATTCCTCACGCCGCCGCCGGACAACGTCCATTTCCGGCCGGACAAGCCGCCGCCGCCCGCACCTACCAGGACGTGCCACGTGGCCGCCGACCGCCTCCCACCACCGCGGGCCTGCAGGCCCATCTCCGGCCCTCCCCGCGCCTGCTCGGCCGCGCATCGCCGCTGCCTCCTCCCTGCCTAGCGCCGCCCTCCCTCGCCGCACTTCACCTCGCGCACCGCTCCCGCCATCGTCGGCGACCTCGCCTCCAGCGCCGCCCGATGCCAAGCTCCGGCGCGCCCGCGCCACCAACCGACGCCGGCGACCGCGCCCGACCACCGCCGACGCCGCCTCGTCCTTCCTCCGGCCCGGATCCGGCCCCCGGCGACCTCATCCCCTGCCAGCGCCTCCATCTCCGTCCGATCATCCTCGAAGTTCGCGAGATGCTACAGTGAACTCCGGCGAGATCCGATCTGGATCCAGATCCGCTCGGTTGACTTCTCCCTGAAACCCTAATATTTTATGCATACTTTGACATGCCATAACTTCATCACCGTTGCTCCGATTCATGCATGTAGCATATCGAAATGTTTGCCTTGACGAGTACTTCATTTCATCTCATTGCATTATGTTCATTTGAGCTCATCTTGAAGCCCGAAATGCTGTTGGAAGAGGGCTATGTGATGTTAGTTTCAGATTATTATCAGCAAATGCACTTTTGTCATTTTTGCCATGATTAATGTGTGCCTCCTATGAACATGAGCCCTACATGTGTTTTGAAGTATGCCATGCCATCTTTACAGGGGTGTATGCCATGTATTTTTGTGATCTCTATGGTTACTAGCACAAGCATGCAAAGTAGCTTACTTAATGTTGCTGATTTCGGGGACTTAGAATTCACTAAGTCCTTTTCCTGCTGTAATTTTTATGCCATATGTTCATGTTGATACGTAGTGATCCATGCCTCTTTTGAGCATGATCAGTAAGGATGTTTTGTAGATATTGTGGTGCTCTATCCATCCTTGTCTTTGTTTGCATTTATGGAGCACCCTAGCTTGAGTCAATCAAGCTCTACTTTTGCTATAAAATGTTCCTGGCAGATTGTCAACATGTATAGCAATTTTGCCGAGCTTGTTGTTATTGATCCGTGCATGCTATGTTGTTGTTCTTGCCATGTTTAGCTTCTATGCCATGTCTACTTGCTGGGTGTATGCTTAGTTTATCATGCAATGCCTTGTGATGAGTGCATCGAGCTCATAAACATGCCTACTTGTTATCTGTTTTGCCGTGTTCCAGTTTTTCACCAAGTCTGAATCTGTTAACGATAATTGCTATGTTCGCGTGGTTGCAATTGTATTTTCCGATCCCTTTTGGCTTATGGTCAGTAAGGGACTTTTGTTGTATCCTTTGAGTAGCTTCATACCCTGCCTTGCTTTGCCATGATATGTTCCTATAGCTTGTTGTTATCTTGCTCTAAACAAGGCTTCCTGATGTTAAATTCCTGACTTGTTAATTTCACAAAGTCTGTAACCTGTAATCTTTTGCACTTTTGCCATGCTTGTTTGAACCTGTTATTGAGTGAATTAGCCATAGCTTAGTGTTCATCTTTTGTCAAGCATCTTGAGTGGATCCCTGCCATGTATTTTGTTGCTATGTTAGAGTGCTATAGCATGTTGTTCTTGATGCATTTAGATGGTCTCGTGCTGTTAATCTCATACCGGTGTCATATTTGTTTTGCTTGCCATTCCCAATCCGTGCATCCGATTCCGGCGATCTTTGTATCAATTTCGACCGAAATCAACTCCCCTTTCCAGTGGCACCCTTGGATGCCAAGTTGAGGCCAGGTTCAATCATTCCTTTCTGAATCATGCATATGCATCACATATCGCATCCCGCATATCATACCTTGTTTTGCATCATGTTGTTTGTGCATTGCACATGGTTGATTGTTCTCCCTTTTGCTTGTGTTTCTTGCTTTGGGTAGAGTCAGGAGACGAGTACGTGATAGAGGAGCCCGTTGAGTATGCTTACGAGGATCAAGTCAACTCAGAGAACTTTGCAGGCAAGATGACCATACCCTTGAAATAACTTCTATCTTTGCTTGCTAGATGCTCGCTCTTTCGCTATGCCTATGCTACGATACCTACCACTTGCTTATCATGCCTCCCATATTGCCATGTCAAACCGCTAACCCACCTTGTCCTAGCAAACCGTTGTTTGGCTATGTTACCGCTTTGCTCAGCCCCTCTTATAGCATTGCTAGTTGCAGGTGAAGATTGGAGTTTGTTCCTTGTTGGAATATGTTTATTGTTGGGATATCATTATATTATCTTGTTATCTTAATGCACCTATATACTTGGTAAAGGGTGGAAGGCCCGACCTTATGCCTGGTGTTTTGTTCCACTCTTGCCGCCCTAGTTTCCGTCATACCGGCGTTATGTTCCTTGATTTTACGTTCCTTACACGGTTGGGTTATAATGGGAACCCCTTGACAGTTCGCCTTGAATAAAACTCCTCTAGCAAGGCCCGACCTTGGTTTACCATTCGCCACCTAGCCCTTTTCCCTTGGGTTTCGCGGACTCAAGGGTCATCTTTATTTTAAACCCCTGGGCTAGTGCTTCTCTAAGTGTTGGTCCAACCCAGAGCATCGTGCGGGGCCGTCCCTTGGCAACTTGGGTTACATTGGCTTCCATACGCTTAGCTTATCCGGTGTGCCCTGAGAACGAGATATGTGCAGCTCCTATCGGGATTTGTCGGCACAACGGGTGGTCTTGCTGGACTTGTTTTACCATTGTCGAGATGTCTTGTAACCGGGATTCCGAGTCTGATCGGATTGTCTTGGGAGAAGGAATATCCTTCGTTGGCTGTGAGAGCTTGTGATGGGCTAAGTTGGGACACCCCTGCAGGGATTTGATCTTTCGAAAGCCATGCCCGCGGTTATGGGCAGATGGGAATTTGTTAATGCCCGGTTGTAGAAAACCTGAAACTTAACTTAATTAAAATGCATCAACCGCATATGTAACCATGATGGTCTCTTCTCGGCGGGGTCCGGGAAGTGAACACGGTGTTGGAGTTATGTTTGACGTAGGTTGTTCTAGGTTGTTCGATCGTGCCTTTGCCTTCTCTTCTCGCTCTCATTTGCGTATGATAGCCACCATATATGCTAGTCGCTTGTTGCAGCTCCACCTCATACTTTTACCCTTCCTATAAGCTTAAATAGTCTTGATCGCGAGGGTGTGAGATTGCTGAGTCCCCGTGACTCACAGCTTACTTCCAAAACCAGATGCAGGGACCGATGATGCCGCTCGAGGTGATTCAACTGAGCTCAAGTGGGAGTTCGATGAGGACTCAGGACGATACTACGTGTCTTTCCCAGATGATCAGTAGTGGTTCCCAGTTGGGGCGATCGGGGACTATGTTGCTTTTGGGGTTTATCTTTATTTTGGTTCCGTAGTCGGACCTTGAGTGTAACTGAATGAATGTAGTGTTATTTATGCTATTTGTGTGATGTGGCGAGTGTAAGCCAACTATGTATCTCTTTCCCTTATGTATTACATGGGGTGTTGTGAATATTACCTCACTTGCGACATTGCTTTCAATGCGGTTATGCCTCTAAGTCGTGCTTCGACACGTGGGAGATATAGCCCATCGAGGGCATTACATACGCACACGATTTTTAGAATGGATTTGACATATTTTTGCTGGACTGGAGTGAACTAGTTCTTTGGCCACTTGAATCTGCTTATTATCAGTAGGTGTTGGGTTTCTTTGTGCTGGAGCAGTATCTATGAACACTGGAGTTGGTTTACTATCTCCTGGCATTTGGATCTTTTGTAAAGACCTTGTTTGTAACCCTTCAGATTCTAACATAACCGTCTTCCCCTTGCATGCCTTATATACAAGAATGGTGCTTCAGTTAGAAAACATGATACGACAGAGAGATGGAATAGGTATTGAAGAATAGAAAGGCATGACATATTGACATGTATTCCCTCCATCTGGAAATAAATGGATGTGTCTAGGCGTATTTCAGTTCTAGATACATCCATTTTTATCCATTTCTGCGACATGTAATCCGGGCAGAGGGACTATGACGTAGGAGCTAGGGATACGATAGGACAACAGAGTAAAAAAACATTAGTTGAACGTAAAACTATATGATAGCGGAATACATAAATAAAAACACTAAGGCAACATATGCATGTATGATTGGGAAACTAAGACGACATTGCAACAGACCTCTAGAACAACACTTCAATGTAAAAAAACATGGTATGGCAGACAGATGGAGTACATACTGATGAATAACAATGCATAAGATATTCAGAAGCATGATGTCCAAACTAAGCGGATGGAATTGCGGTAGAGTAGAGTGACAGTACTTGAATTTGAAAACATGTCATCATAAAGGAATAGGTACCGAAAAATAGGAAGGCATGACATATTTACATACATGATCAGCAGGCTAAGCACATGGCATTGCAACAGAGTAGATGCACTCCAGGATATTGTATGCATGTTGTACCCATATCACGGGCCAAGTTAGAGCAAGGAACTTGTGGGGTGAATAGGATTCATCATCTTTCTGCAAGTCTTCTGAAGAAATACCTTTACATGTTCCATCATATTGGCCGTTACATTGCTCCATGAGGTTCTTATGGATATATCAGTGTGTGCAACTATATCTGACATTCATGGAAGACAACTAGTAGTTAGATTTATGTAATGTGTTCCTATAGGACATGACATAAATAGTAGGACTGGGCTTAACTAGAAGCAACAGGTCTCAAAACTAAAGGGAGAACACAGATGAAAGCTACAAAATATGTATCATTTGTACTCGATATTAACTAGATGGCACACAAAAGTATGAAAGAACAACATAGGTAATACTAGAAGTGGTATAATCACCAGCCCGAGGGATGGCATTGGCTGATGGATGATTTCTATGGAACAGCGTTACCTAAAGAACAAGTCTCTTATCTGAAGTATGGAACAACGTTAACTCTTGAACAAGTCTCTTAAGAGATCAGCATGAATATACAGTGAAATGTGATAATCTATTTTTCATGCTTAGATGAATAACAAAGCCATAAATGTTGCACACAAGTAAGATGAGGGTACAACCTATTTGGCCGCCATCCATAGGAGTGAGCATCATGTGCTAACTTGTCGATGGCCCTGCAGTTGTTGTGGCTATCCATGTCGGGCACGCACATTCGATGCAGGGAACTATTGAGTGGTGACTATAGGTCCCTTCTGGTGTATGCTTCCCTTGTTGGAGCAACTGCGGTGATAAAGAAGAGTGGGGCTGAAGATGCAGAAAACTCATAATGTTAAGAATGACACATATCTCCGATCTGGAGAAATACCCTAAGAGATCAACAGTAAGGTATGAGAGTAGTCACACATCTGTTGACTGAAAACTAAATTGGGGTCATGTGATTTTATTTTATTTTCGTACTGTCTGATCTACGCCACATTGTTTAGAATCTTACCCGAAGAGCCAGCGACCACCAGTAGAGCAGCCTGCCTCCGCCGTCCCTGACCGCGAGAGCTCCGACCAAAACCTCGCCCCGCCCCACTGCACTGCCATGGTTGCGCCGTCCTCGGTCATCAAGATCCGGTGGCAGCAATACCTTCAACCCATGCAACTCTAAGATTGCGACCTAAGCGCTGCTTCGACGATGACCTTTTGCCCCCGCACCCTTACGATAGACACCAGCCAACCGGCAGCCTAGGAGCTCCGTCGCCTTGAGGGGTGTTGCTTCCCATTGGGAATTGACTAGCTCAGAATAAAAATTCAGACGACTGACACCTAAATGAAGTGATTTAAGATGAGTGTACGACCTATCTTGCGGCCCAGTGAAGTAGGCAGCTCCAGCTGTCGAGTCGGTGAGGCTGGCGCGGTTGTGGTGGCTCCTAGCGACAGGAAAGTTGATATGTCGCGGCGGTCGACGGCTATGGGGAAGCAGCGTTGGGCCCTGGACGCATCCAAGTTGGAGCCGCTCCGGCACCATGCACAATGGCGCGGGCGAATCAGCTCCCGTGCGGTTCACACGGTCGTCGTCGAGGCAGCTCCGGTAGCACGGAGTAAGAGGCACACAGCCCAGTGGACGACGACAAATGGACAGTGGCCTCGGCATTGGGGAAGAGGGCGGCGGTGAATTTGGTGTGGTGGGGGCATGAAGGAGGGGTTGAGGTTTCGCCGCTAGGGAGAAGGGAGCTTCAGGGGAGAAGGTGATTTGGCACCCACGATGTATGAATGGGGAATTGGAAGGGGGAACCATGTCTTACAGATGCATTTGTCTAAAATGTGTGTGTGTGTGTGGGGGGGGGGGGGTTATAGTTCTACCCCTGCCTTTAGGCTTCTGGGCTTGGTTCTCTGTCTTGAGGGTCGGGGATAGTAGAGTAACTTTGGTTCTCCCAAATAGTGGGCACGAGCAATTTTGGGCGAGGAGGGCGTGTATTGAAATAGTAGGCGTGAGCGATTTCGGGCAAGGAGGGTGTGTTTTGAAATAGTGGGCGCGAGCAATTTTTGCCGAGGAGAGGGTGTTTTGCCGCCCATGGTTTATGAATTATTCGGCGCCTGCCATTTCGACCGAGGAGAGGGTGTTTTCCCGCCCATGGTTTATGAATTATTCGTCACCTGTCATTTTGGTCGAGGAGAAGGCGCGCTTGGATGAAGTTACGAACCTACCCTCGATGTACCATAGAACAATTGATTCATGTCCCACATAGTCCAGTAATTACGCGTCTCACACTTATTTGCTCGGGCGAATTCCACCGAGCAGAGGGTGTTTAGCGGTTCGTTAAAATTTTGGGAGAACAATCATCCACGTCTACCTTACCAAGATGATTCAAATCAAATTTTGAAATATTACCTTGCCAATTCTTTTTTAGATGGTGAGATGATGCTCGGGACTAATGTGTTTTTTCATGCCGGTTGCTAACGATTTACTATATGACAAATAGTTGACCTACTCAAAAACGGGAATCAAACCCAAAATGAAATATCTCGATGCAATGAAATATCTCGTTCACTAGGTCAAAATAGTGAACTAAATCCAAAATTGAACACCTCAATTGAGTAGCATGTTGTATTATAGTACTCCATGAACATTCTGAAAGCCAAATTAATGAACTGTAGCGACTCGATCCCAATGGACTGTAGTCTCTATGCTTAAGTGTCTTCCCTAGATTGGTATGCTGACACACACAGTACGCGAGGAATTATAACAGAGTTCAATCACACACTTATTACATCGACTGTCTCAAAAAGAGAACTTATTACAATAATATGGCTGAAGGCCATCTAAATAACCTGCGGAAGCATCGAAGAATAACGAGTCCATCAACTCCACGGCAATACTGAGTGCATGACAACGACCTATCACACCTTACTCTCCGTCTGAAAATTCTACAACATGATACGTTGCATCCGTGTAGGTCACCACATGGAATATGCTGGCAAGATCACACGAAAGAGAAATAATGATGCAATAAAGGCTAACACTACATGCATATTTGGCTGGTGGAGGCTCTAAGTTTATCATTTGCATCAAGCTAATTTTTCCCTACAACAAAGGAATAGATTTTATTGAACTACCAAGTTTATGCCATTATTGAGAAGGTTCCTCCAACTCAATCCCAAAATAATATTAATAACCCAACAAAATTCATTAAGTAAAGTGATGAGATCAAATCAATAGTTCAAGTACTAGATACTCAAGATGTCCATAACCGGGACACGACTATTCATGATTAGTTTATACACTCTGCAGAGGTTTGCGCACTTTTCCCCACAAGACTCGATCTCCTTTGTTGGATTTTCCACACTACATGATATTTGAGAAACGGATGACCGAGACACAGTCTTTCTGAAGCATTAACTATTTACTCTGGGTAGATAGTACCACCTGCTTTCCCCTACATCTGCTAGCCTACCACTGAAAGAGGTCACACAACATACTCAACTATGCCAGAGCCCATAATGGCTTGTGGCTGCACACGGAAGTTTCTAGCATGAATAATCTTATGATCCCTTTGAGCCTCAGTGGCAAACCATAAGACAACACTGGATTGCTCCAGGTGCCCGCAACCAATCCACCCAGATGTGTATTAAAGTATCCACCTTAAGTTTGCCTTAGTTAACATCTCTCACAACTTGCATGAAACTCACATACCAATCCACGTCTATGAGCATAGCAAAGCAGTATGAGCATAACATATAATACCCGGGGTTGAATATAAAGACAATAGGTTCCTACCTCATCAACTACTTCACCACACCCACATGTTACCAATCCTACTCATGCAATGTTTGAGGGTTGAGACTAATGCATAAAAACTGGGTAATAAAGGGATATGATCAAAGTGTTACTTGCCTTGCTGATGATCGGAAAACCCTAAAGATTCATAGTAGCAAGCCTCGCACTCTGGAAACTCTATCATGAACAAACAATACCATACATAAGCACTCAAGCGTAAGATGCAAATATAAAACCGAATAAAAAGATGTAAACACAAAGTTCAAGTAAAGAGCTTCGATTTGCAAAAAGAATCATTCGAATCGGAGCTACGAAACTCAAACTACGATTATACGAAGTTCAAATTCAAAACTGCTTGAAACCAACTTTTAAATTTTCAAAAACATGTTCCAGTTGTTTATCTGAACATAGGGGAACGTAACGAAGAATTTGGCGTTGGTTTCGTTGGATTTGCATAAACGAGCAAAACGTTGTGGTTGCTTAAAGATCAGGGACTAATCTGTTAAGAAAATAATTACGCATAGGTCCCTGGACGAAAATAAAACTAAAAAGAAAAATCTAGTGAACAAACGTTCACTAACAGAAACTAACGAACGTAAACGTTCACTAACAGATCTAAACATACGAACGTTTGCTAATTAACTTAACCTAATAAAATAAACCGATCTAAAAGAAAAACAAAAAACAAAAGAAAACGAGGCAGGTTTCGGCGGTTATACCGATTCGCGAAATAAAACCGCCGGCGGATCGGATCGTACCGTATTACGGCGGCGGCGGCGCGGTTCCGGCGAGGCTCCAGCGCGGGCGGTAGCGGCAGCGGCGGCGCGGGCTGGCGGCGACGGCAGCAAGCGCCGACGAGGGCGGCTCGACGGCGATGCAAACAGCGGCGCGGGCGGCTCAGCGTCAGCTGCGGTGGATAGGGTGGCGGGCAGCGTGGCTTGGTGGGGGGAAAGAGGGGTCGGGGCGGCGACTTGGGCAAGGGGCCAAGCAGTGGCGGGGCGATCCCGAACTCCCGCTGGAGTCCGGCTCGGGCGCGGCTCAGGGAAGGCGGTCGGTCCGGAAGATATATACAGTGATACTATTCATCACCCAGGATGCAGAATCAGTTATTCTTCACCCGAGGTAATCTTACAATTGTTTAAATTTGGAATCCAAATAGTTACATTCATATTGATTCACTACGTAAAATTTGGTATAAGAAAACAAAAAAAAAGTTATAAGACCAGAAATATCGCATTTTATGTATGTTTTACACTATGTTTTTACGTTCGTAATATTACGTAACATCAAATATTTTTTACGATGAGTATATATTTTATTATGTTCTCTTTTTATATATGAAATAAGACAAAATTTATGAAACAAAAAAATATGGTGCATTGACGTCAAAATAGAGAGGAGGTGAAGAATAACTATTCCTCACCCAGGAGTAACGTGCCTGAACTTCCCTCTGTACGAACCCGACCTTCAGGCTATCTTCGCAACCGTGCCTTCTACCGCGAGTTTATCTAATCGTTCGTGTTTTTTGTGATGTAAGTGTAATGTGGACACATTTTTTAGAATCTAAATGCTTGTTTTGATTCGGAATCTAGGACGTTGGCGGATTTGCTCTCGGGCGGCGATGAACATGGGTCTGTTACATGTTTTTTTGCATGTACTGGATGTTCTAGAATCTCTAACAGGATGAGAATTGGGTTTATGTACAAGTTTACTGCATGTTTTGTTGTTATTTTTGAATGAATTTGATTTGGTGTCCCGCCGGCTCTGTTCTTCATCCGCGGGAGTGGTCCGGGCCTCTGTTGAAGATTTGTAGTTTTGCTGTTCAAATTGGCGGCGGATTTGCGTGCATTAGTGAGACAGAATGCTGACCATGTTGTTAATTTGATTATGTGGGCTCATACAAATCGAAATCCGACGATTGGATCTTCTGCCTCCCGCCATGGTTTTCTGTTCGAGGGACAATCTGATGACAATAGTTTTCTTTTTTGTCTGGAGCATGATGACGTTCGAAATGGCGGTTGAATCCTTCCCACATTGTTAATCTTATTTGGCTGGCTCATTCATTCCGAGAATGTGGATTGGATCTTCTGCCTCCCGCGGTGGTTCGTTGTTCGAGCAGACAGCTTGATGGCGGATCATTTTTTGATGTTTTATCTGGAGTATGACGACTTCCGAAGTGGCTGTTTACGTGTTGGAATTTACCCAAACGATTAAACTTGGGAACCAAATATGTTCGGGTCTGTTTTTTCAATCATTTTACGTTCTGTTTTACAAGATGGACTGCTTTAACATCCGTAGTTGAACTTCTGTGATTCTCTTCTGACGAATGTAAAACATAATGTTGTTGCAGAGTCACAAGAGAAGCACATATTTTATAAATTTACTGATTTACGAAGCTAATTAGTGAAATCACCTTATTTAGACCATTTGATTAGTTAACTTATGCCTCGTGGCATTTTGTTTCTTCGACACTAAAGAATATTATACCTAAGGTGTTTCCTTCTTGATTTTTTATGTCACAGCAATGAAACTTTTCATGAATGTAGGTCCATCTTTTTGACATTGATATTCTAGGACATATTACATTCCAGGAATCGAAAACCCTTACTGCTGGGCAGGATCTTACTGTTGTTGACACAGGTTTGTCTTATTACTCTGCTGTAATAAACTACACTAGGATTAGGTAACTCTTAAACTAGAAGATCTTTGACGTATCGCTAACATTTTGTCTGGGTTATATGAATTAAGGTTTACAAACAGAACATGTTTATGATTGATGTTGATATTTTTAAAGCCATACCTTTCCATATGGGCTTCCCATGTTTCTTGACTTTAATAATCTCCTTGAGATATGTTATTTAAGCTTTCAATATTCATTGTTCGTTCAGTTCTGCTTCCTAGATTTCTTCTGCAATTTATTGTAGCTAGTGTGTAATTGTGGAGCTGGACCACATGCACATGCATCCTCTTTTCCCTTAGTCTATGCTTTGGTATAGTGTTTTGATCATCCACTATCTTTAGTAGGATCTGAACTTCTTTTTTATTAATGGTTGAACTTATGGTTTTCCAGATTGCATTCCACATTTGCAAGGCGAAGGTGCATGGTGCTCTATATTTTCTTTGCTTGGTTTTCCTTGTAATTTTAATTCTTCATATGTTCTATTTAGACTTTTGTCTCATGAGCAATCATGGGATTAGCCCAAGTATGCATGCACTTTTTCAATTCATCTAAGGGTCATTGTAGATGCTGGACTTCTATGTTGTTCATACATGAATTTCTGCTTTTCCTTCTTTGCAAGGTAATGTAGCATGTCCTCTATATTTCTTTCGTTTTTATGTTATTTTTCATTCTTTGCATTGGTTTGGATTTTTTGACTTAGTCCCATGAGCAACCATGGAATTGGCCGATGGATATGCGTATATTTTTTATTTTTTCTAGTAAGTTTTTGTACTTATAATAGTTGTTGGTCTTCACTGAATAACTATCCTGAACTTCTGTATGATAATCGTTTTTAACATGTTAATTTGAGGTTTTACAAAACCCCGAACTTCTATATCTTCACAATTTGAACTTCTTATTTATAATTTTGTTTTTTATTTTTGGATTGAAATATTTGTAGACATTGAAATCGGCATTGCGCCTATTGACAAATGCGGTAGTGCGAGGCCGAGCAGGGGGGAGGGTGGTCAGGACCCTACCTCCCCTCCCCCTTGCGAGGCCGGGACATGAACGAGCCGGAGCAGGCGACGACGCGGCGTGCTGCGTCGTTGCATGCGGAGGCAAGTCCGTCACATCCGTGACCCCACTATCTATCTTAGGGGTGTGGCTCTAGGGTGCGTGCGGTGGGGGTGGAAACAAAATAACCGCATTGTGTCCTGTCAAACCTAGCGCGCAGCAATGCGGTAGTGCGAGGCCGAGTAGGGGGGAGGGGGAGGGACCCCCTCCCCCCTGCGAGGCCGAGACAGGAACGAGCCGCAGCAGGCGAAAATGCAGCATGCCGCGTCGACGCATGCGGAGGCGAGTCCATCACATCCGTGACCCCACAATCTATCTTAGGGTTTAGGGTTTAGGGTGCGTGCGGTGGGGTGGAAACAGAATAACCACATTGCGTCCTGTCAAAATCTAGCACACAACAATGTGGTAGCGCGAGGCCGAGCAGGGGGGAGGGGGGTCGGGACCCCCCCTCCCCTCCCCCTATGAGGCCGAGACAAGAATGAGCCGGAGCAGGCGACGATGCAGCGTGCCGCGTCGTTGCATGCGGAGGTGAGTCCATCACATCCGTGACCCCACTATCTATCTTAGGGTTTAGGGTTTAGAGTGCGTGCGGTGGGGGTGGAAACAGAATAACCGCATTGCCTCCTGTCAAAACCTAGCGCGCAGGAATGCGGTAGCGCGAGGCCGAGTAGGGGGGAGGAGCTTCGGGACCCCCTCCCCTCCCCACAGCGAGGCCGAGACAGGAACGAGCCAGAGCGGGCGACGACGCGGCGTGCCACGTCGTCGCATGCAGAGGCGAGTCTGTTACATACGTGACCCCACTATCTATCTTAGGGTTTAGGGTTTAGGGTGCGTGCGGTGGGGGTGGAAACAAAATAACCACATTGCGTCCTGTCAAAACCTAGCGTGCAGCAATGCCGTAGTGCGAGGCCGAGCATGGGGGAGGCGGGAGGGACCCCCCTCCCCTCCCCCCTGCGAGGCCGAGACAGGAACGAGCCGGAGCAGGCGATGACGCAGCGTGCCGTGTCGTCGCATGGAGAGGCGAGTCTGTCACATTCGTGAACCCACTATCTATCTTAGGGTGTAGGGTGCGTGCGGTGGGGGTCGAAATAGAATAACCGCATTACGTCCTGTCAAAACCTAGCGCGCAGCAATGCGGTAGCGCGAGGCCAACCAGGGGGGGAGGGTTAGATATCCACTATCTATCTTGTTTTTATGTTGTGTATTTTAGTTAGATATGAACTTCATGTGTTTTTGTACTTGAACTTCTTCTTTTTGTTTCTTAGGGTTTATTTATTCATATGCCTTTACTTCTTTTATTTGAGTACTTAAACTTCTGTTCTTTATTTTTTGAACTTCTTTCTCTTGTTTTTTTAGGTCCATATTTATGTATGTATTTTTCTTCCCTTGGTAATGTATTTGCCATCTATTTTTGGTTTTAAGGATATCAGTAGCGCTGTTGTGTGATCTTATCTCATTATAATAGATGCATGCAAATGGTGCATTCATTTATCTATAGATGTATTTACTTTTTTAGCTATTGGGGGGTAAAACTGTAATTTCACCGGCGCTGCAAGTCCCATGACAGAGAGCCATTAAGTGACCATCTCCCTCGCCAACACCTGTCAGAAAACCCCTCTCCCCTTGTCGCTCACTCTCTCCCCCCTCTCCGTCGCTACGCTGCCTTCGTCGCCTGCAACTCCCCTCGATTTCTCCGCCCCTGTCCCCTACCCTCGTGAGTGGAGTAACCGGCGCACGCCCCCGCCCCTATTTCTCCCCCACGCCCCGCTCTCCCTCGCCTAGCCCACTGTCTTCTACTCTGAAGCAAGGGCGGCAACTGCCTGCGCGGTTGCAAGGTGCGTGTGGCGTCGTGGGGAGTGGAAGAACCGCCGCGGATTCGTCCGTGTGGGGGTTGTTTAAAGAGGTACAAATCCTGCCCCCCCTAATGCTTCCTTTTAGTTTCACCAGATCTGTCGAGGCCTGCCTGTTTCTTTTGTGTGCTCTCGCGTCCGCCTCCTACCCCCTTCTTCTGATGGTTTGGTGCCAGATTAGGTAGGGTTCTTATGCGTGTGGTGGTTGGATTTCATTCCCCCGTGGTCAGATTTGTTTGTGAGATGCTTGTGTGTGGTATTTGTCCCTTCGGACTTGTGTGGATTTCATTTCCCCTTTGTTGATTTTAGTAGTCAGATGCATGTAAGAGAGGGTGTGGTGTGATGGATGGTTGATGCTGGATCTGATGTATCTAATTGCATTAGTGTTGTGGATTTCGAAGTCTAGATTATGTCAGTGACATTCTAGTTAGTTTATGGATAGATTTTTTGTTGTGCTTGCATAGATGTGCTACTGTTCATCTTTTCATACTTGTTGGTATGTTCTAGTTGTTTCATCCTAGGGTTTGATTCAGTTTCTTTTTGTATTTTGATGTATGATTTTGTACTTGCTAACTATATGCAATCAATCCCCTGTTTTTAGCAGGTTGTTCTAGTGTTTGGAGTTGCATTCATCAAGGCGGTTGTGTGGTCATGGCTTCAAAACCTTCTCCAGGTATCTTAATGTAGTTGTATCTTGTATTTTAAATAGTAGTATTCTTATATATGTCTGCCCATATCTTCACTTAGTTTTCTTATTGGACTGCCATTCTTATTAGTGTGAACTTCTAAGAAAGGTTATGTGTATGCTTTTTACCCTTAGTTTGAGTTAGTAGAGTGTTGCTTACTTTTTAGTTGATGATTTGCATGCGAAACTATGTCACCAAGTGTTGTTGGACTTCCCAAATGTTTCATATTTATGGTGTATATCTTTGTTTTTTTATTATCATGTTCATGGTATTGATATTTAGTTTGCCTATGAAATACTATTTGTGGTCATGCTACATCTTTTTTATGTTCTACTTGCTTGGGTCACATAGTTGAACTTCTGGTTTTAATTATTGTTTGTTTATAATGAAATTTGGTTGAACTTCTGTTATGCACAATTTGTTATACTACTTTGTTATATATTGTTGAACTTCTGGACATTCATGTTATATGTAGTAGCCCCTCTGGTGTAGATTGTTTTTATATTTAGTATGTAAATTTTAGTTTGTTTGTTGTGTTTACTGCTTTGTTAGGTATTGTTGAACTTCTGAGTATTGGACATTGTTGTAAAAGTAGAAGTCCCTTTGGTGTAGGATTGCGGATTAGAAACATAGCTGCCTCTTTACTTGCATTTTTTGTAGTTGGTGATGAGTTGAATAGTTCTGAAAAAATGTCTACGATCAAGATGGAGCTTTAGAAGTTAATACTGATGCTCCAATATATGATGCGGCTAAATCACCCATAATCACTTTGACTATGATTGCTGAGGTTGCTTCGAGCCTTGAGAATTTTTCAAGCCTCGAGGATCTTGCTTCTACAGCTCTTGCTTCACCTAGTATGTGAAACCCCTTTTCTTTTCATTTTAAATTCTCGAGCCATATTTTTTTAACTTGTTCCCATCAGTTGTTTTTTGTTTTTGTTCCTGACTTTTTTAATTTTTTGCTTTGTTTTTTTGTGTTTTTGCAGATGTGTCCACAGAGGAGGAAGCCGTGAACACCATCAACGATGTTCTATCTGAGTTGGATTTGTCAGAAAACCCCGCTGCTACTGAGTAGGGGGCTCCGTCAGTCAAAGGTTGTGATTCCGTTCCAGATCCGTTGTGCTCTCTTCAGATGTCAGAGATGCAGTCGTAGTCTGTTGATGGCACTAAACCTGTCACGCAACCTGAGGATGTGCCTCTTCAGCTTCTTGTGGAGGACCAACGTAAGAGGAAGAAGCAAGAAGATTTTGACAAGAAGAGGGTGGCCCGCCTTGAGAAAGGTTCTGATGTTCCTGGATCTGTTCATGCAACTGAGCTCACGGTTGGCGAAGACGTGCCGTGTGGCAGTGATGGCACGGTTGTCCATGTTAAGAAGAAAATCAAGAAGACCACTGCGAGGAAGCATGTAGTCGGTGGAGTTACTCCTTAGAGGAGCCCACGTGTTTCAAGGCTTGCAGAACTTGTTGAAGATGATGGGCTTGGCCTCGGTGGTACGCCACGCTGTAGTCCTCGTATGCTTGCCACTGCCGTGCCTACACCTTCTCCGCATGGTGCTGGTGCATCTGGTAAGGGGAAGAAATGCGGCATCAAGCGCAAGGTTGCACCTGCAAAGGTCAACAAGGGTGAGAAGAAGCGTTCTCGTGTTAATCCAGAGGACAAGGATGATGCTGATTTCAATGCTGATGACGAGGACGACGACGATGATGATGCTGCCTCTAATCAGGTATGAATGTCTCATGTTTACCGTTTTTAGAGCATTAGTCGATATTGTTGTAGTTTTTGTGTTTTTAGCACTGCCTTGGTGTACATAGCTGACCTTCTGCTCCATATAGACGAATAAATTAGCCGACCTGCTTTGCTTTTATGGTATTACTACCTTTGTGTACATAGTTGGACTTCTGGATATATATACATGAAGAAATTAGCTTAACTTGTTGGTATACATGTTTGATTACTGCCTTGCTGTACATGGTTGAACTTCTGCTTTTTAAATTTCCAACATTTTTGAAAGCATGTTAACTTGTGGTCATACATGGTTGTACTGCCTATGTAGACATAGTTGGACTTCTGAAATACATGTTTGATTACTGCCTTGGTGTACATGGTAGAACTTCTACTTTTGTAAATTTCCAACAGTTTGAAAGAATCTTTACTTCTTGTCATACATTGTCGGGGATATACCCCGTGGCGTAAACCGGCCGGAAGTATAAACCGGCCGGACTGGATGACTCACTGCTAACCCGCCCGGAGCTTGGCGGTTCACCGGCTACCCGCCCGGTCTTGGCGGTTCATTAGTAACCCGGCGGGCGGGTCAGATGGATGACGAGGCCCATGGCCTAGAAGGCCGGTTCACACTATGGTGGGCCGGTTTAAGAGGAAAGGCATGAGGAATATTTACCTTGCAAGGAGTTAAGACCAGGGCTTGTATCCAGTTTGTATTAGAGATAGACTAGTCCTAATCCTAATAGGACTCTCCATGTAAACCGCCCCTTCAACATATATAAGGAGGGGCAGGGCTCCCCAAAGAGGGGGGGCAAGAAGAAACAATATCTAGGGCTAGACACAAGAGGAGAGCCGGTTTACGGCGACTCCCTCGTGATGATAATGAGACCTAGCCTCAAACAACATGTAGGGCTATTACTAGATGATGTTTCCCGGGGCCCGAAGCTGTCTAAATCCTTGTCTTGCGTGATGATCCGCCCTGCGTCTCTCATCCCACTCAACCCCTCTCAAGCTACCACATAGATGCGTTGGCCTCGCGACTAAGTCCTGACACTAAGGACATCTGCCGTGACAGCCCCACGACAGTTGGCGCCCACCGTGGGGCGTGCGCACGGTGGTGTTGAGTTCTTGGAGGGATCTCTCCCAGGGATCGAGAAATTCAGATAAGAAAGACTCAGCTTGGAAGGATCTGTATCAACTTTGAGCTCATCGGTTCAGATTTTACGATCCGTGAAATTTAAGTTAAGAAAGAGAAATTAGGGTTGCATGCTATGCGACCACCGCACGCCCCATGAAGATTCGCTAAGACCGAGACAAAAGAATATTTTCATGCGGCACTACAAGTCCTAAGAAAATTGTATAGGGCGGTGGCAGGCAAAACCGAAGACGTCTCGTCGTTTCTATTTTCCACAGGAGAGCAGGACTAAGTTCCCAAGAAGAAAAAGGCATCTGATATGGATGCGAATTTGCTTGTGAAGTACAACCAATGAAAGGTCAAATCAACCAAAAGGAGTACTACTACGTGGGAAGTTACTAGTGCATACACGGATTCTGAGATGGTTTACAATTTGCTGCCAAAAGAAAAGAAAAAAAATCCATCAGAGGAAGATGATAATGGGAAGTAAGACTTGGTCTCCGCCTTGGTCTTCACTTTTGAGCCGCCTGCTGTGTTCCACGTGACCCGTGGCTGAGCCGCTGCTTGACCCCCGCCTCTGCTACAGGCTGGCACCTCTGAGCCACCACGGCTGCACCCCGTTGCTACCTATGGTGAAACCGGACCCAACTTAGTCACCTATTGAGCTGCCCCTCACCAGAGTGCCAAGCTATTGCCGCGGCCGCGCCGTCAAATCCGAATAAAATTAATTTTTACTGCAGTCATTTGCCGCCGAGGCCGACAGGAATTGTCCTACAACCACTGTGCGCTGCGTCAGATTGATCAACAAGGGTCAAAAGCCGAGGTGGTTTCGTAAAGTGATCTGCTACTGTGGTTCAGAGTAGTACTATTTTGATTATGCTACTATTATCATGAAGGCAGTACTACTACAACAAGACTACTCCGTTGCTGCTGCTCACATAAAGTGATCCATCAAATAGTACTTGAGTACTGCCCATGGTAAAAGCTCAGATTTTGAGGAGACAACCGATCTAGAGGAGAAATAATGTTTGTTAAAGTGGTTTGCCTGAGCGTGCATGTTTTGGCAAAGGATTACCACACTGGATCGAACTGGCAAGTCAACAGGTTTAATCTCTGACGCACACCCGTTAGGCTCGCTTCTGCTGCTACCATGCGTGCGCGTATGTGTGCACAGCCGTCCGGATCGTCTCTGCTGTTACCTACGTACAGCCGCCGGGGTTATATTGAGTCGCCGGTCTGCCTGAGCCGTTTCTGTCGCGTTGAGAAGATCTTCCATCATCCGAGCAAACCAGGTGATATTCATCCGAGTCTAATTTTAACACATATTGTTTTTTTGTCAAAAAAACAATTTATCTTTGCTGCAATGTTTTTATGCAGGATAATTATTTATGACAAATGTATTGTTATACCGCAGATATGGAGTGCATGCCAGCATAGTTTTGCAGTGGCGTTCTTCCGGGCCAAGCTGCTCAACGGATACACATGTAAATCGCCGCCCTCGCTGTTCGGTTTACATCCGTCCACGCATGCGGCCGACTCAGTGTTCGCGCCGGTTTACAAGCATCACGGCCGACTCACCCGTCCGCACCGGTTTACCACACTGCGGCCGGTTCACCCGTGATTAATTTCAGCTTCATACAGTTATCATCAACTTCATGGCGGGTTATTTCCGGCCTAAACACATCAGGTGATACCCATATGAAATATATTTTATTAGTACATATTATTTTTATCAAAGAGCAGTTTATCTTTGCCTTGGTCTGCAATACTGTTTATGCAGGACAATTATTCATTACAAATAAGGCGCTATGTTATGGGCACGGAGCACGCGCTAGCAACGTTCTGCACTGGCGTTTCGTCCGTGTCCTACCACCCGGTGAATGAACGTGAGAAGGTCGCCGTCCCTGTGGCACGGTTTACATCAGCTTACAATACCGCGCCCGCGATTAACTCGCCCGTCTGAGCCGGTTTATGACACCGGTGCCGATCAACCATCGTCTGCACCAGCTTACAATACCGCGGCCGACTCACCTGTCCGAACTGCCTCTGATGTTGCGGTCGTCCGTCTCTCGCGGCCTGGTCTACATCAACATACCGGGCCGCACCTGTCTGCATGAGCTGTTTCTTGAGTATGAACATGGGTAACCTGTCGTGGAATTGTCACGACAGATGTCCTTAGTGTCAGGACTTAGTCGCAAGGCCAATGCATCTATGTGGTAGCTTGAGAGGGGTTGAGTGGGACGAGAGACGCAGGGCGGATCATCATGCAAGACAAGGATTTAGACAGCTTCGGGCCCCGGGAAACATCATCCGGTAATAGCCCTACATGCTGTTTGAGGCTAGGTCTCATTATCATCACGAGGGAGTCGCCGTAAACCGGCTCTCCTCTTTGTGTCTAGCCCTAGATATTGTTTCTTCTTGCCCCCCCCTCTTTGGGGAGCCCTGCCCCTCCTTATATATGTTGAAGGGGCGGTTTACATGTGGAGTCCTATTAGGATTAGGACTAGTCTATCTCTAATACAAACCGGATACAAGCCCTGGTCTTAACTCCTTGTAAGGTAAATATTCCTCATGCCTTTCCTCTTAAACCGGCCCACCATAGTATGAACCGGCCTTCTGGGCCATGGGCCTCGTCATCCATCTGACCCACCCGCCGGGTTACTAATGAACCGCCAAGACCGGGCGGGTAGCCGGTGAACCGCCAAGCTCCGGGCGGGTTACCAATGAGTCATCCAGTCCAGCCGGTTTACGCCACGGGGTATATCCCCGACATAACCCGCCTTTCTTCCCACAAATTGGAGGCAAATTATCATCAACCGTCGTCTGCACTGGATGGTTCAATGGACATGCACACAAGTCGCCGCTGCTGCAGTTTGGTTAAACTTCAAGGAGCCGGTTGGAAGGAACCATTGGCCGAGTTGCTGACACGGCTCATACGGGATCATTTACAACCCGCCGTAGTCACCTCAAACTTCTATGGATTTGCATCGAGCTATCAACGCCAATGATATACAAGTTATGCCGGTTTATATCATAGTCAAATATGGAGAATCTCAAGCCAACTCCTCAAGTCACCTTGGGACTTGGGGGCTACAATGATATGACTTAGCAAACGTTGCCGGTTTTCAGTGAAGTCAAGAACCCCAATACATTGGAGGGAAAGATAACCCGGTCCCGGATTCACATCTTGCTGTCAGAAGATTTCCGGGTTAGAAAGTATATGACCGTTACAAAATCCCGGCTCAATGAAGAAGATCCGGGTCATCAGAAAGGATTCCGGTTTAAAATCCGGCTCAAGGGAAGTCGGTCTCACTAAAGCTCTCAAATATCCGGTTTACAATCCGGTTCAATAGAAATTTATTCTCCGACAAGGCTCTGAAGCTCTCAAATCCGGTTTAAGAATTTCCGGTTGAAAAAGGAATTAACTTCTTGCAAGTTCGAGTTTAAAGGCCGTCAGAAAAATTTCCGGCTAAAAATGAAGATTCCAGTTTAAAATCCGGTTCAAGGGAAAGATGTCTCCCACAAAGCTTTGAAGCTCTCAATATCTGGATCAAGATCCCGGTTCAAAGAAGAATTTATCTCTTGCAAAAAGTTAAAAATTGTCGAAGAGGACCTGCTGCCACGATGCGCGGTTCAAACATGGATATTCTGCCTTACTGGCCTGACATATTATTGATCACATGGGGGCTTCTGCTTCATAAAGCGGGCTCTCTGGTCTTTTACATCATGTGAGGTTACACGGAGTTGCTCTAAAGCAGCCTCCGGTTTACCCCTTGAGTTTGCTTTGCTAAAAGCATCGTGTTATATCACTTGGAGGATTGGTCGTGTCTGGACCAATACCATGCCTCTTGATAGGCGAGAGCCACCAGATCACTTGGGGACTTGGTCATGTCTGAACTAGTCATGCCTCTTGGTTGGCCTAAGGCCACAAAATCACTTGGGGGCTTGGTCGAACCCGAACCATGACCACGCCATTTGGTCGGCATAAATGCCACAGAATCACTTGGGGACCTGGCTGACTAGAACCATAGTTACACCTAACGGGAGCTTGGTCGTGTTTGACCATGGTAATGCCATTTGATCAGCTTAAATAAACCTTTTTTGGCAAACACTTTTGTTGTTGCTTTTGCTTCACACCTTTCTTTGAAGGGGGTTTTTGCTTTTTATTACGTTTTTTAACCGACAAAGTTTTTTAACCAATCAATTGACGGAACACAGTTCACGTCAATCCAGAGACTATTTGCCCGGTTTGATCCTTGTTGTTAACATCCTCTTATGGAGTAACACGGTGTTTATCACAACCCGGCACGGTTTTATTATAAACCGACACAATATGGAAGGAGTTATCAGTAACTAAGATTTGGGTTATCACCCTTACTACAAAAAGTTGGTAAAGCCAATGATGTGATTCAATGTCACAGGTATGATATATTTCATATTTGATTATTCTTAAGTGCAGCCTTGGTTATAAACCCGGGTTATATGTTGGGTATTATGACCCGTCCGGCGGTAAACTGCCAGGACACTTTAAACTTGTTGTATGCAGAAACAGGTTTGTTAAACCGGCCTGGCTTTGGACAACAAGTCGCCAGTGTATATTTGGATTGCGCCATTGGAATCATGCGCTTATAAATCATTGGTTTATATTATTCAAATAGCCAAACTTGGCTGAAATTTCATTATGATGTTGAATGAATAAGGTTTTCATACCGGATTATATTATCTTGAATAGCCAACATGGCTGGATTTTTATTATTAAGGTTTTCAAAGTCGCTATAGCGCAATATCTACTCTTTTATCAAAGGATATGATTTATTCTACAATGGAAGGAATAGTCCCGAGTCGCTGCAGGCTTACAACCCGACACTTGGGGGCTACATTATTCAAATTGAGATTACATGCAAGTCTCATTTCGCTGCAAGCATGCACCATGACACTTGGGGGCTAATGCAAAGTCATTTTTACTAGTCTTATTGAAGACCCGACTCATCATATTATAATGAGCCGGCCCTTGGGGGCTACCAATTGCTCCTGTCAACAATTCAAGGTACACAAGTTTCCGTCCATAATATTGAGGGATCCATTGCTCAGTTGGTAAAACACAAAGCTCTTAACCTTGTGGACGTGGGTTCAAGCCCTGCAATGGAAGCTACATTATAATATGTTATTTTCATTGAAGTATATATCAAGTCCCAGTTCAGTATTATCTTACTAAACCGACCCTTGGGGGCTACACGTTACTATTCAAAGTTTATAAGATTATATTTACAAAGTCCCTGCTCATTATGGCATAATGACCCGACCCTTGGGGGCTACACTGATTGAAGTTTTTATAAGCAATTTCAAGTCCCAGGTTGCTGCAAGCATGACAACCCGGCACTTGGGGGCTACATATATGGAGTATTCAGTTTATATGATTGAGATGAATAAACCGGATTTCTTCAAGGTTGCAACACTGATTGGAGCAAGTCTTAAGTTATCACTATATTCTCTTCTTAAGACTTGGGGGCTACAGGTATTATGCATGTAAAGGAAAAACATCTTCAAAATTTTCAATTTTGAGCAGATCAGGAAGATCAATTGTGTGACCCGGCGTTGGTAACAATCATAACCCGGTGTCTATAAACGGTCATGACCCGGGATCATCAGTTCTTATAACCCGGCAATTTTGGCAATGATAAACCGGCAAGTTCTATATTTTCAAACCGGCTGATATCAGTTGAATATTTGAAGACCAATATTTTTGTCAAATCAAGAGCATTGAAGGCCGATTCAAATGGATTCTTTATTCTCAATATCTTCTGCAAAGCAAATTGAGTATGAAGCTGGCCTATTAAACCGGATTTTCTAGAAGAAGGAAATGACAAGGATGATCAGGTGCCGATTTACAAGAATTTTTAACTCGGAGCATAACCTGTCAAATTTGCTCTTGAGTTTATGTTGCAGATCAGTTTAACATGGATAAATCCAAATTAAACTGGGGGCTAATGTCGGGGATATACCCCGTGGCGTAAACTGGCCGGAAGTATAAACCGGCCGGACTGGATGACTCACTGGTAACCCGCCCGGAGCTTGGCGGTTCACCTGCTACCCGCCCGGTCTTGGCGGTTCATTAGTAACCCGGCGGGCGGGTCAGATGGATGACAAGGCCCATGGCCCAGAAGGCCGGTTCATACTATGGTGGGCCGGTTTAAGAGGAAAGGCATGAGGAATATTTACCTTACAAGGAGTTAAGACCAGGGCTTGTATCCGGTTTGTATTAGAGATAGAGTAGTCCTAATCCTAATAGGACTCCCCATGTAAACCGCCCCTTCAACATATATAAGGAGGAGCAGGGCTCCCCAAAGAGGGGGGGCAAGAAGAAACAATATCTAGGGCTAGACACAAGAGGAGAGCCGGTTTACGGCGACTCCCTCGTGATGATAATGAGACCTAGCCTCAAACAGCATGTAGGGCTATTACCGGATGATGTTTCCCGGGGCCCGAAGCTATCTAAATCCTTGTCTTGCGTGATGATCCGCCCTGCGTCTCTCGTCCCACTCAACCCCTCTCAAGCTACCACATAGATGCGTTGGCCTCGCGACTAAGTCCTGACACTAAGGACATCTGCTGTGACAGTCCCACGACATACATGGTTGTACTGCCTATGTAGACATAGTTGGACTTCTGAAATGTACTACGTATGTAACCATTAGTGGAATTTTGGTGAAGCTTGTGTACCTCATTTTTCTGCCTTTCTTCCTTGTCATTGCATTTTTCTAGTATCAGCTTGTGGAGCGGCCTGAGAGGAGGAAGAGAGGAGGCAAAGCGCCCGAAGAAGGTGGCCAAGGAGGAGGTGAGGCGAAGTGTTTTAACAAGACGGATCGCTGCTCACTAGGAGAGGTCAAGATGTGTGCGAAAATGCTACAAGCTAGGCACAAGACGAGGGTTATCAAGGCTGGTTTTTGTTGTGTGTTTGACTTGAAGGTTGATTCCAACATTTCTCGTCCTTTGATGGGCAACATCTACACAAGGATTGACCCAACAACCATGATTCTGGACATGGGTGAGGCGAACAAGGTTTTGAGTATTACAAGTGATACTATTCACCATCTGTTTGGATCCCTCAAGGTAGTCGTACCCCTCCTCGGACCTCGAATAATGGGTTTGATGATGTTGTTATGAGGTTGAAGGGCAACCTTGGGTATGCTAGGAGTGATGACATCAAGACAAAGGATCTGCGGAATATCCTCGCGGAACTTGTGAAGGATGAGATGAAGGATGATCTTGCTCTGCAGGTGTTTTACCTGATTGTTTTCATGAAGGTGGTTATCCCTGGAATGTCTACACGAGTGTCCGGGGAGGAAGCAATGCCTAAGAATCTTGTGTTTGAGGATATGGAAGATATGGACTACTGCCAGTTGGTTGTTGATGATATTCGAAGTGTTGTTGTTAGGTATCAGCAAGGTACTAGTAGAGGAAAAGCTGTCACAGGTTGTGCCATCGCGCCGCTTCTTATGTATCTGGACTGCCTTATCATTGGCAAGACGCCTAATATTGACTTGAGGACCCCTCGCATCAATTTCATGGATCAAGTCAAGCTTCTTGAACTTGCTGCGGCTGACTTGGTCAAGAAGGGTGATGATGACCCAGCCATCTGGGTGTTTGGGAGACTGCCTGTGAGTGTTTATATGCATCATTCTTTCCTGTGTAGTTTAACTTGAACTTCTGATACTGTCTTCTATATTTTTGTTCCCATGTTCCTTCATTCGTTTTCTGACGCATTGACTTTAATTTTTGTATGCAGTGGAAGACACATGTTGAGGTTGTGTTCTTTAGGCGTATCGAACGTCATGTTCTTACTATGCCTCGTGCCACCGGCCTAGGTAGTGGAACTTCTTCGAGATTTGAATTCTCCCGGGATGTTAATACTGGTGCCCCCTGTAGATCCAGGAGGTTCTTCTACCTGTGTGAGTGCTGCAGGTGGCGTGTCTTCCAAGAATTTGTTTGAAGCTGCCAATGTTTCCCTGGTTAGGATTGACGGTCTTCTTGAAACCATTTGTGGGGAGTTGGCCCGTGTTCCTTCAACTGTTGAGCGTCTTAGTCGCGTTGATGGGATTCTTCCTCCCGGACACGGATTTGATGCTGAGTCTTCGAAGGAGGCCTTGTCAATTGAAGCTAAATTTCTTGAAGAGCTTCGTCAGAGCACTTCCCACCTGCGGACTAGCTTTGGGCTGTTCAAGGAAATGTAGGATGCTCGTTGCAAGCCCTTTGAAGATGAGGCAAGTGTTGTTGTGAGACAGATTCAGAGGCATGATTCTGTTCGTTTGGGTCGTGAAGGAGGCCACGTGGAGCATACCAAAGAGGTAAACTAATTCGGTTCATTGTTAGCTTTCAGTTATTACTGTTTTTAGTCATAGGTGACCCTTATTGATTTCATGTGTCGTAAACTTTTAGTTTTTAGTACTACTGTTTCCTAGTTGACCTTCTCTGTTTATAGCACCTGAACTTCATGGGCTACAACACCTGAACTTCTATGACTTAGATGACTAGCCCTTTTTGTTCCCTTTTGTATTTAGAGTAGTTTCATATCTGACCTACTATGTTTAGTGTACTTGGACTTTCATTATGTGTCAGTTGTCATAGCTGACCTTCTCTGATTATGTAATGTGAACTTCTGCTGATTAGGTATGTGTTTTCTACATGATTTTTTTGTAGATGTTGATGATGGTGCTAGGGTTGAGGAGGATGTTTACCTGTGCATGAACATGCTCCTGTTAGTGATGTATTAGTTGGTGAGGTTCATGGCAGTGAAAATAAGGTACCATTTTTCTTGTCCATTTGTCTCATTTTTTATTTTAATTGTTTGTGCATTTTATCACCGTGTGGCCCTTTGTAATGACTTTCAGTTCTTGCCGCAGAATGATGATGCTAGTGTTCCTCCAGAGTATGTTGCAGACAAGTCCGTGTCAGGCACCGGCTGCTCCGACGGGGTGGACCCGATAGAACCTCAGTCGTCCATTGGCACTTAGGTTTCTAGTGCTGAGAAGGGCAAGACAACTGAGGTTAATGATGCTGAGCAGGGCAAGACAGCTGGAGATATTATTTTGGAGAAAGATCCCGTCAAGGCTGCTGTTGAGACTGGTGGTAGTGCTGCTGCAAGCCTGGAGAAGTCTCCTGCAGCAGAGCCATTAGTTGATGTTGATGTTGTTCAAACACAGCCAACAGTTTTTGTTGTTTTAGATTCTCCAGCTGCTCCAGTTGCTGCCGGTGACCTTCCAGACGACGCTGCAATGTCTACTGGAGATGACGATGAAGAGACTGAAAGCGATAGCTATGGAGATGAGGTTGATCATTCCAGTCCTGGCACTGGTCTAGGCAAGAATCCATAAAGAGAGGAGCATGCTTCTCTCTTCTTTCCCAATCCCCGTCCCTTTTATTGTTTGTTTTTGTCCATGATATCCCTGTGAACTACCTGTGTGGTACAAGTTGAACTTTTGGTTTAATACTTTGTCGTGTGGGTTGTAAATAAAGTTAAGTCAACATGTTTTCTATGTGGGGGGAAGGTTTGTAATGCATGTGCTGTGATGTTTTCTGGTGCAGCAACTAAGATGTGCTTGTGTTTGAATTTTGTGCTTAAATGTTGCTATTGGTTGAAACTGTCGTGAATCTATGTGCTTCAATGTTGCTCTTAATTTCTATTTCTTTTGCTGAGCAGATAATGACCTTGCTCTCGTCCGAAAGAAGGTTGATGACTTTTATTTTAGTGTAACTACACTTAAGAATGACCGTTCCAAGAGGTGAGTGCAGGTGGTCAATATTTTACATCCATCTACCCCTTGTGAACTGCCTGTGGTTTCATACCTGAACTTCTTTACTTTGTGTTGTTGAACTTCTAATTTTTACTTCTTTGGTGCTGAACTTATGGCCTTTTGAACTGCCTGTTGTGATGTAGCTAAACTTCTTGAGTTCCTGATGCTAAACTTCTTTTACTTTCTATTGCTTTTGTTTTAGATCAAGGATTATGTTCCGAAACAATGAGTGTGAAGCTTCTATTGAGGATGTCGCAATATCTTTTGCTATTGAGGATGTCGCAATATCTTTTGCTCCTCACGGAATGCTTCAATCTAATGTGGCTGAGGTTGCACTCTACTGTCTACGTGCGAAGTACCAGGGATCGGATAAACTCATCCTGCCGTATTGGGTTTGTGTAAGTCAACCATATAGTGCTTTCTTTTCTGTATTGTTCCTTATCATTTTAGTTAAAGCTTGTTTGTCTCATTTTTTATTTTCATATGTTGGTTTTGTCTGCATTATTTTAGGATAATATTTTCAGAGGTCAATTCGATTCCCGTGTGAGGAAGTACTTCTTGGCGACTGGTCTAGATAGCATGGATGCACATGATTGTGTATGCAATATCTTTGTTCTTTGCCTCTGTATTAGTTTTGCACTTCAATCCACTGTGTTAATATAGTTTTATTTTTCTTTGTACCGTTTGATATTAATTCTCAGTTTTAATGATTCGTGTGTTTATGTTGCTTCAGGTTGTTTTCCCCACTTTTGACCCACCTGAAATTCCTGCTTCCATGGGTGGAGTTAGTCATTGGGTTTCGATATTTCTTGACCTGAAGAATTCAAGGTTCCAGCTTCTCGACTCCTACTATGGACCAGACGATGACTGTTCGGTACGCCTGTTTCGGCGAATGACTGATAACATCAAGAAGCTTTGGAATGATGCCAGCAACGACAGGGAGACAACCTTCAGTCCTCTTTTTATCGACCATTTCCCTTTGGATTGGATTGATGTGCCCCAACAGATTAACAAGTATGAGTTCCACTTTTCTCTTTATCACTTGTGTTTAACTGTAGTTGTACTTAAGCTGTGACGTATTTTATTCGTTGGCTTTCTTTTTTGTTCTAACACTATTCTTTTTTGTGTTTCATGGCAGTATCGACTGCGGATTCTTCATGCTTATGAATGTTAATTCGTATCATGATGGGGTTCTTGCAAATTATTCCCATGAAAATATCACGGATATCAGGTAGACGTGGATGTACTCAATCGCTTCTTCCAACCTATTTGAGATAGACTTCCAAGATTTGTTTGGCTACTACACATGTAAGTCCTGGAACTTGGACTGCTTACCTGTACTGTATCTTTTATTCTACATGAACTTCATTCTTTCGTGAACTTGAACTTCTGCTTTGAGATCTGGCTGGGCTGCTGGTTTCAGATGGAGAGGAGCATTTCTTGTACATGAACTTCATTTTTTATCTTTTTAATTTTGCTTGTGTGTTTTGTTTCGGTATTTTTTTCCTTTCATTGCTTACTTTGACACGAGCATTTCTTCTACTAGAACCAGAACTTCAGAGATGATGCCCTTCTATGCTTTTGTTAGCTGTAGTTGAATGTTTTCCTGTTTATCAGTTTTATCTTGAACTGTGCCTTTTGGTTGTGCCTGAACTTCGTTTAGTATATAAATGCAACTAAATTTTTTAGATCAGCTTGAGTACTAACCATGTCATCTATATTAGTTGGGCTGCACATTGTGTTGTAACTGAACTTCAGTTATATTTAATCGTCTTTTTTTCTCTTGCTTTTTTTTGTAGTGGAGCCGTTGGACTTGACCAATTACCACTACTCATTCCTCGGGTCATGGGCATACTAAGGAGGAATCGATGAGTATAGCTCCGGTAGAAGATGATAGACCTTGAACCCTTATTCCTTCCAAGTTGGGGAAGCAGGCTGGTGGTATTCGTGGTACTCCAAAAACCCCTTGCTCCAGGATGGTTGGTGCAGCCGAAGCATAAGTGATTTCGTCCGATGATGATTTTGAGAAGATTGCTTACCCTAAGAATGGTAAATCCGCTGCTGGTACTGTTACTAGGAGAGGTGAGAAGAATGCTGCCATCACCAGGAGGAAACCGACAGTTGAGTCTGGCAACATAACTTCCTCCAAGAGAGCATCAAGATTGCCTTTGAAGTGGCGTTCTGCTGTCGCTCCCCTAAAAAAATGCAGTTACCCTCATCTATCCGAGGCCCGGAAGTTGAAACAGTATGTGCTTAGTGAAGACCGTCTGGAGAAGTATTCAGAGTGAGTTTTCTTCTTCTTAACTTTGTTGCTGCCAGAGATGCTAGTTTGTGTCTGAACTTCTGTTGTTGTAGTATGTGGACTTCTGTTCATTTCTCCCTTGCCTTGGAGTTATATTGTCTGAACTTTTGTTGTTATATTGTCTGAACTTTTGTTTTTATAGTATCTGAACTTATGTTCATCCCTCCTTGCCTTTGAGTTATAGTGTCTTAACTTCTGTTTGTTGTTGTATCTGAACTTCTAATACTTTTTCCCATCCTTTTAAATCTGCAGCACAAGCTACTGCATGTTTACCATCCCTAGGAATGTGATTAACCTCACATGACATGTCCTTTATACCCTTTTCGGTGAAGGGCAGCAGATGGAAGGAGACGTAATGGATTATCTCATAAATTTGTGGAAGGATAAGACGAAGACCTATGAGATATTCTCTTCTGCTGACAGGGTTGTACTTAGTCCCTACTTCATACAGTTTTTAGTTCTTTTGCACCCATATCTCCCTTTTTTGCTCTAGTTTTGGTGTAGTGGCATTTGGGAGGTGTTTTAATTGTGTTTTTGTGAATGCACTGTACTGCCTGGAGTATGATTTTTTTGGTGCAACAGTTCCAAAGTTCGATGTAAAAAATATGTTGGTCTCCTCCCAATGTTTGTTCGCAAGGAAGAAGACCTTCTTAACGCAAAGCTGGTTAGGTTTTCATAACTCTTGCTTTTTTTTAATTTTATGTACATCCTTTTGCTGAGTTTGTCAAGAAGTTTTTGTTCATCCCATTTCTTCAATACATATGCTTTATAGTTTGTGTTCACCCTTTCTTTCATTCTTGGCAGGTTTTATTGATACTATTCAAGCCAATTGGCACAATGGCGCACTACAGTGTGTATGTGGTGAATATATATCGTGGGAGCATTGACATCCTTGATTCACTTCCTTACGCTAATATGGAAACGTCACGAACAAGTTTCCACGGAGACTGCCATAATATCGTGAGTGTTTCTTAGCCTGAACCTCCTTTCATATTATCTTGTTTGACACGAAGTTTATTATGCCTTCTGTTGACAAAATATGTTTCTGCCTCTGTTGTGGTAATACTGCTTGAACTGACTATCATTTGACAGTTGAACTTCTGCTATTTGTTTAGCTGGATCTTATGCAAGTGTTGCTTTTTATGTACCTGAAATTAACTATTTTGGTTAACATGTTTTTGACTTCATCTTATTTTGTTATTTCTGGCAGATCAAGAGATTTGTTGGGTTGCTCGAGGAGGTGTACGGCAAGGCTGTGTACAAAGCGAGCAAGCAGCCTAACTGGGTGACTATTGCAAAGAGGCCGACTTTTATCGATGTTCCAAAGGAGAAGAATAATGATTGTGGTTTCTTTGCCATGAAGTTCTACTCTTCATATGATGGCGATGAGCTTGTTGAAGATTTTGGTGATGTGGAAGTATGTTTTGTCCTTATTCTTGTGTCATCATCCTTTCATTTTTCTTGTGTGTTTTTGCTGAGATGCTCCTGCTGTGGTTTTAGTTATCCGTTACTAAACCATCATTTCATTTTCTTTGTTTGTAGGCTGCTGCAAATGACTGGAAGGCTGAGTTCGTGCACACTCGAATGTTTAGCAAGAAGAATGAAGTCATGCGTGCAGAGCTCCCTAAAGAGATCCAGTCCTTTGGCCCGTGAATTCGAAGCATTAGATTCATTGTAGATTTAATTTCGTACAGATTTTTACGTTTGATAATGATTGGAACGATTCCCTAAAGATTTGGTTGTAAGAATGTTTTAGTGATTTGTGTATCTATAGCGGCAGCACTATTACTTATGATATTGTGGACAAATGTATTTGGTGTGAAGAATGATTTGGCTTGTGAATTTCGATGTGCTGCATCATTTTCAGTATCCATGTGTTGCATGTTTTTGCACCAACAGATGTACCTGAACTTCTCCCTCGGCTATGGTTGAACTGCTTGTTTTTTTGTGTTGTTTAACTTTGGGCCCCAACGTATGATCGTAGACTTGAACTTATGCTTTGAGATGTGGCTTGGCTACTGGTTTCAGATGGAGAGGATATTCTGTGTTGTGTAATGTATTGGTATTTTTAAATCCAACCAACATGTAGCCTTTCGCATAGAATCTATATTTGTTTTTTGTGTTTTTTCAAGTGCGAATGGATTTCAGCTGCAACTTTGTGCAAAAATATTCTCATACACTCCTTGACGTTTCTTTATCTTTTGTCAGCATTGTACATGAACTTTTGCACGTATCCAAACAGAACTTCACATTTGAATGCGTTGTCTTAGGCTTGCTAACCTTAGTTCAGACGGCGAAACTTTATTTTTTAAGCATATTTTTTCCTACATCGATTTTATATACCAGAACTTCTTCTGTAAGCTGACCTAAACTTCAAAACTATATGATTATTTGCTGGTTGCTCTTTTATGGAATACAACACCCCAGCACCTCCTGCCATGATATACCAGAACTTCCGTTGTAATCTTACTTGAACTTCATAGTCTATATTTTTCATTTTTGTTCTTGCTTGCACTTTGCATGGAATAAGTCACCAGCACAGCACTTCCTCTCATAATATACTAGGACTTCTGCAGTAATATTACTTGAACTTCACAATGTATATTTTTCATTTTATTACTGCTTGCTCTTTCATGCAATACATCACAAGCACCTCCTCTCATAATATACCAGGACTTCTACAGTAATATTACTTGAACTTCTAGTGCATAATTTCTGTGAAACTTCAACAATAGAATTTCAAGTAAGCTCCTCCTAAAATACTGTTTCAAAAGTGGAATAACATTATGCACATTGACATGACATAACTTTGCTTTGTTTAATTGACCTAGTCTAACTGTTCTTGAGCCTTGCGCTCCTCCTAAGCTTTGGTGGTAGTGGTTTTTTCTTGACATGTACCTCCTCCTCTTCATCGTCCTCTTTCTCTTCCTCTTCATCGTCCTCTTCCTCTACCTCTTCATCATCCTCTTCCTATTCGTCTTTCTCTTCTTCGATGGTGTCTTCATCTTCATCTTCCTCTTCATCTTCCACCACTATCTTGTTGCTGGCTCTAGGTTTTGCTTTCTGTTTCTTCTCTGGCTTTTTGCTTGTCTTTTTAGCATCTACGTGCTTCGGGCATGTTCTTGTATTATGTGGTTCATACTCCTTGCATATGCTACAAAGTCTGGTGCTTGCTTTTTGTGGGGTGGTCCCTTCTTTTGTTCTATAACTTTGGGCTGTTGTTTTTGAACTTTGGGTTGCTTTACCTCCTCGGCATTGTTTATTTCCAAGAGTGTTGGACAGGTCATCTTGTTGTGTCCCACAACCTGGTTGCACACACTATATTTCCTGTGTCCAAGTGGCACTCCGTTCTCATCGAGCATGACGACTCTTCCTGTAGGTGGTCCCTTTATTTGAGCTCTATTGTCACTTTTCTTTGCTGCAGAAATTTTCTTCCTATCCTTTGTTTCAGAATACAGCGGCAGTTTCATCGTCTCTTGCTGCCACTGCTCCGTTGATTGGCCAACACCCTGCTTGCATTGGTTGGCTTTAGCAGCGGAGTTGAGCATTTCAGCTGCATAATAATGAAGGCCATCTTCAATTTCGGCGTCCTCTTTAGCCATCCTTTCATCAGCATCCGCTTGATGTGCTGAATGTATTGCATCAAGCTCTTCCACGAGCCTCTTGAGAACATAGTAGGCTCTGTCATATTTTTGGTCACATCTCATCGCTTTCTTGTTAACCATCAAATTTAGCTGTAGCAAGATGTCTTGCTTCGATAGTCTTGAGCTGCCATCCGATGTAGTTGTGTTGTAGTCCCTTGTATCAAAGGTTGGTTGTGATTTTGCAGGCTTTGTGTACCGTTTGAGGATATACTTGTTTGGAAATTTGTCAGGCTTTAGGTAGTCCAGTATGTTCATGATGTGAAGGTAGAACAGGCCTGCATTTTGTGATGAATGCAGAATACATAGTTTGTGAGCCAGCAATGAGTTTCATATATTTTGATATGATACTACTAGTTTATATATTTAATGAGTTTGTTTTTCCACTCACCCGTGTGTGTCCAGAGCTTGCATTCACACAAATTTATTTCATTCTCTGGGTCAGCTACAACCTGGAATTCATGCTTTGACCAGGAAAATCTTTCTTCATCATCATGGCCAGGCTTGTTGTGGTAGTACACAAGGTACTTAGTGTGCTCTGATGTACGCTTTGCGCGAAATAGCGTGGCTTTTATCATCCTAGTCCTCATCTCGGTGTACACGGCTCTCGTGTACTTGATAGACATGTGTTCCTCATAGCCGTAAGTTGTTTTTGTCACAGGATTGGTCTGCACATGACAAAAAGTAAGATATTAGTCGAAGAAGAGTCATGGGTTTCATTTTTTTAAATTCAAGGTGCACATGTTGAAGGAAAACATAACATGATGGGGGTGTTTTTTTGTCATCATACCATGCTGGTTATTATTTGCTCGTTCTCCTTCTGCATCCGAGTTTGTATGCAAGCATTTACCCGCCTAGCAAACTTGTGTAGGTTCTGGGTCCCCTTGACAAACCCTTTCTTGAACATGTGGTTCATTCTCTCGCTTCGTTGTGTGGAAGTCATTCTAGCACAGAAAATGTTCTTGTAATATGCTGAAATCCACATCTTCCTATCACTCCACAGCTGCATCATCATCCGGTGGTTCTCCAGGTTGTACTTTTGTACGAGTTCAGCCCAGGCATCTTCAAACTCCGTTGGCATCAGCGGCCAGTTTAATATAGTTGTGAACTCCTCTTTAAATGTTTTATACTTTTTGTACAGCAACGCGAGGTATTCCCTGTACTTCTTCATGATGTGCCAATGGCATAGCTTGTGGACAGTGTTTGGAAATGATTATGGTATAGCTGTCGCCATCGATGGGCACTGGTCTACATGAAATAAAAAAAATGAAACTTGCTTCCTTTTTGCACTAATGGTGAACTTATGTTGTACAAGGACTTGAACTTCACATCTAGCAGTATGGCTATCTAAGAATGTCACATGTATTTTTTCTTACAGCAATGTTGCTGAACTTCTGTAGTACCCGTGCTTGAACTTCACAGGTAGTAGTAGGACTAACTAGTAGTGTCACACTCAAAATTTTTGTTAAAGCAGTGTTGTTGAACTTCTGTGGTACCAGTGCTTGAACTTCACATAAATAACTATATTTTTCTGAACATGTTACATATATTTTTCTTACAGCTTTGTCCTTGAACTTGTATGATTCCTGTATTTGAACTTCACATTCATAACTAATTTTTCTCTAAACATGTGATGGATAATTTTGCTTAATTGTACTGTTTAGTTGGACTTCTGTGCTAACAGTGGTTGAACTGCTTGCTTTACATTATTTTTCAGAGAAAACCAATGTACCCAATATAGACCCATAGACTAAAAAGATGATGAAACTTGTAGAGTTTTTTTAAACTCACATGTTAGAATGCAAGTTGGGTGCTTGTTGTTCATGCACCGTACAAATGTATCGGACAACCACTTGAATGAGTTTGCATCTCGTCTCTGATAAGGGCAACAAATAATATCGTTTACTGCAAGTGATGGTTTGTTCCAACAAACACTCCCAGAGGCATATGAAATCTGTTGGTCCTATATGTTGTGTCAAATGTTACGAAATCGCCAAAGTCTTGATAGGCTCCTTGGCAGCTTGCATTGGACCAGAAAATGTTTTTAATTGACTTGTCCTTGTCTACTTGCATGTCATAGAAAAACTCATCGTTGATTGCCTTCATGTCTTTGAAGAATGAAACAAGTTTCAATCATCATCCAAATCATCTTTCCTTGCATTCATGGCTTTCCTACAAATTACATGCAAACATGCATTTGTTATTTTTGTTAGCAAAGGGTTGTGACCTAGGATGCTATTTGCATTCCAGTATGTGGATGTTTGAATACTTACTGGTTTAGTAGGTCTCATCCAGTCATGCTTAGGACGTAGCTTCCATCTTCATTTTTAGATAGCATGGACATGATTGTTGTGTGCTTGACATCATGGTACTGCAAGAGCTTTACGTACTCCAAAATAGTGGGGTCATAATTCTTGTGTGAGTGCAAGAATACCAGCATGTCATCAGTTTGCATGAGTTGGTGATTATGATTGTACTCAATGTCCACTGCCACGCATGTGTTATCCTCCTGCACCTTCACCCTCATTCTTGCATTGCAGCCTGTCCTCTGCGATGTTTTGTTTCGCTACCTGTTAGCCTCTGAAATAGAAGATGTGTGTATCCCTTGGAATGCACAAACAAAATACTTGTGGTTGTCATCCCCCCCGTCTTCCTGATTCCAAAACCAGCATGCCTGGCGTATCTGTTATAAAATTCCCTTGCTTTCTCTACATCTTGGAATCACATCTTTAGTCTTGGTATTAGATAATCAGGGAGATCCGGCGTCTGGAGAAAAAGAAAAAAAAAATCCAAACGGCATGTTAAAATGCAGTTTATGAACTTGTTATCCTGGAGGGAGCAAAAAATTTACTGATAATACAAGATGCGAATATAAATATTTTTGTTTCACTTAGGTGTGTGTATGATCGCAACTCCATCAGAGTCTGCTACTGTCCCTCTGGGATGGGGCACGGCGGAGTAATCATAGCAGGATGCAGCAGTGGATCACGAGAAGGAAGGAGGGCTGAAGATGTCCTCTCTCTTGTTTGCGTCCTTTTTGCTTGAGGTGGTTGTGGAGGTATTGCAATCCTGGTCTTGGTTTGCTCTTTTGTTTTGTGAAGCAATCCATGTACCTTATGTCACGTACAATTCTTACTTGTAGCAGTAACAGGATCCAACGGTGGTAGTGTGTAGAGCACTCACCTCCGTGTGTTTGTTCCTGTTGGATTTGTCCTGGGATCCGGTTTAGTTGCTTCGCTTTGGCATTGATGAGGCACACCAGGATAACCTCCAGAGTTACATGCAGGACTTGAGCTAACCCCCTCCTCCATCGGCTGCTTGGGAGTCTGCTAGTGGATACATAGAATCCGCTGGGGATTTCCGGCGTCACCCAATTAGATGGAGGCGCAAAGTTGTGCGGATAGGGCTGTGACCCAACATCTTGGAAGTCTGCATGTGTTTCGGGTGTCATCCATTTTTGGTCTGGAGAAGGTTGGTAATGATGTTGGTGCGTTTGAGGTGTGACCCATTGAGGGGGTGGTGCAACGCGTACAGGCTTAGGATTGTGTACTTGCTGCTGGGAACTTCTAAGCTTCTTCATGCGTCTCTCGTCTTGCTGATATAAATGAAAAAAATGTCTATTAGCACACAAGTTACACCTGCCTATACCTTTGTAATTGAACTGAGCATTATTCACAGCCTGAACTTCTATTATAAAAGTGGTGTTCATGTACATATTTTTCCCCTCGGACAGGCATCACACTCTTAACTGAGCTGAGCATCTACCAGTACTTTTGTACATGAACTGAGCACCCTTCACAGAATGAACCTCTAATCCTGTTAATTCTACACTATTTGATTACTTATATGTACTTGAACTGAGCACTCTCCACAACCTGAATTTTTTGTTTTGCAAAGGGGAAATATTGTCTATAGTTAAAAAACCTAAACCTTCATGAGTTTGAATGGTTGAACCACTAGTGCATACCAACCTGACCTTCATGTGACATCACATGCATGTTCTATTTTCCATCTTTTTGTGCACAGAACTAGATACATACCAACCTGAACTCTAGCACACTTACTAGTTGAACTTCACATGGCTTTTCACATGTGAATGCAGGCAGATTTTCTAGTGTTTGTAGCCTGGATTGATGCTCACACACTACCTGAACTTCACATGGCTGTAAGCAAATAACAAACAGAAGGAAAAGTTCAACCATACCCTAGCTAGAAGTTCGGCCAACCTTTTTCCAGCAGCTGATAGGCCACCTTGCGAACAATTCGTCATGGAGGTAGGAGAAGAATTCCATTGTAATCCATGTCTTGCGGAGGGCGCGAAGTTCATCTGCACGAAGCAAGAAGGTCAGACAGGGCAAGATTGAACAAGAAGGCAAAATTGGGAGGAAGTTCATGTACTATTGCCGCTGAATTTCAGGATGCAGCCGATGCCACCTCCGCGAAGGAGTTGCTCCATTGGTCGTGTCGTTCGCCGTAGCTTGCGTCGGGGCCGTCATCTGGTCTGCCAAGGCGTTAGGTGGTGACGATGGAACGAGGATGTGGCTTCCTGAAGTCCATGGCGGCTTCGCCGCGTCCAGGCGACACGGGCTCCCTCGCTCCGGCGTCCGCCGTCGCTCGCTCGCCCGCGCTAGTGGTCGACCAGGAGCTGGAGACGGAGGGGAGGCGGCGGATCCGGCAAAGATCGGCGGCGAGGAGGAGGGTTGGGGCGGCTCGGGATCGAGGGTATCAGGTGGATCCTGTCGAGGCGTCTCGGATCGGGTGGGATCCTGTCGGGGCATCTCGGGTAGGGCCGGGCAGTTCAGGGAAGTTCGGGAGGGTCCATCGGGCCCTATATAGGGGCTGCTGTGATCCAAATAACTATTCTAATCTTGGGATTATATATATATAATTCACCGCGAAGAAAAATATCAAAATAAAAATAAAATAAAATCCTAAAATTCCAGAAATAATTTTCACCGCCCCCTCCTAATATTTAGGACAAAGTGAACATTTTTCTGGGCTAAATGCAATTTTTAAAAATGCATATTTTTCCCTAATTTAATCGAATAAAATTTCAAATAAAATATATTTTTATTCAAAATTAAATTTCCATTATATCTCAAGTGTTTTTGAAGAAGTCATATTATCTTCTCTCATTATTTATTTATTTTGAAAATAATTTGAAAAATAATTTCAATTAAAATCCCTTTGATCCAATTTACCAATTTTGAAAATTGAAAAATGGATTTTTGTGAAAACCTCCAACTCTCTCAAATGGTCCTTGAGTTGCTTAAGGTCTCTAGGATCAAAATGTCCAAATAAATCAAATACCAAATGCACAAAACATGGATGCATATGATGACCTAATGATTAACATCCAAATTGAAAATTGGGATGTTACATGAACTTGTTTGATACGCATATCTCCGTTCATGTGTGGATTGCAGACAACCTGTTCTCCAATTCAAATATTTGAATGCAAATTTATATCAAAACATGGTTTATATCAGTCTTTGATGCATAAACGCGAACTTCCCCTCTCCCGGACTCCTGTTCTCTCTGTCGCTGACAATCTTTATTTCTATCGCACGCATCTGAACATAACCCTTGTCGGTCCCTCTCCCTCTGTGTGTGTGTGTGTGCGTGTGTGTGTGTCGGTCTTTCTAGTTCGCATGCACACTCCATGTATAGGTCTCTCTGGCACACAATGTATGATTCTCTAGTCCAAGATAAATATCTAGGGTGCACTCATCGTACGCACACAAATTCCCTAGCTCATTGTTCATAACTGTCTCACGCACAACTTTGCCGTCTCAGAGCTCTTCCCTCTCTCTCTCAAACTCTCCATCTCCCTGGGTCATGCATACACATGCATATCTCACTCGCACTCGATAGACGCATCTAAAACTCTCTCTCCCTCATTCTCTCTCCATCTCACACACACAATCTCACGCCTAGCTAAGTATGACTGTCTCTCACTCAATTGTAGGCACACGTAGTCCCCCTATGTATATGACCATTCCTCAGTCTGCAGCTCAAACATATGCATTCTCTCTTTCCCTCACTTTGTCTATCTCGATTTCTCTCGAGGCATCTTTCTATCGCGCACACACCTCATCCCTCGATCTCCCACCCATACAGTCCCCTCACGATCTTGAGGGTATCTCTCAATCACAAACACACCCTCTCTCCCTCCTCATGCCCATCTTCTCCATGCGTCCCTCTTGACCACTGTCCCTTGTTGGCCATAGCTCTATTGGACATGTGCTATAGGGGTGTCTCTCTCTGTTGCAAAAAGTCACTCACTAGCTATCTTCGTGTATCTCCTCACCTCGCTTTTCTATCTCGGAGATGCATGCGTGATATGTTTGCATAAGAAACAAACACGCACACACACACTCTCTCTCTCTACTTTATCATTTTTGTCTCTTTGTCTTTCACAGACACTCATTTTGCACACTCACTCTTTCTCCTTCACACGCACTTGATCTCTCTCAACTTAGGCACTCTCTTCGGTCCATAGCATATAGATTTATTTAAAAGTCAAACTTCACAAAGTTTGACCAGGTATGTGGAGAAAAACATTTAGATCTAGAATGGCAAACATATATCATTAAATTCATCATGAGATGGTGTTTCATCTAATGTATCTTTGGTATTGTAGATATAAATAATATTTGTGTAAACCTGGTCAAAGTTTCCAAAGTTTGACTTCTCAAAAATTTATATGCACTAGATTATCAAACAGATTTAGCGTCTCTTTGCCCTTCTCAGCTGTCTCATGCACCACTCAGCCAAATCGGGGGTCCTCTATACCTCTCAAACTTTATATCTCCCTGGTTCACACATACACATATCTTGCTCATGCTACAGAGACCCATCTAACACTCTCCGCCCTTGTTTTCTCTCTATGTGACACGCACCCCCCTAATACTGGTACATCGAGGTGCTATACAAACGGTTTTTAACCCCTTTCCGTGACGGTGTTCCGAACCGTCGCCAAGTGAGTGACTGCGATAGGGGGGGTCCTTCCCACACGACCCAGAAACTATCGGGGATATGCCCTCCTAGTACACACGCTTGGCAAAATGAGGTCGTGTGCGACGGGCGAGCGATCAAATACAGTTATACGTGCAGTTGTGCTAAAAAGAATACAATTATATAGGCCAAATCGTTTTCGGCCATAAGTACATCCCATACAGTCAGTCCCGGATAAACGTTTCCATTCGTATGTACATTCCACACAGTCAAGACAAGGAATATGTTTCCGTTAGTATGTACTCCCACACAGTTAATCTAAGAAGTACGTTTCCGTTCGTATATACATCCCACACAGTCACTCCAAGGAAAACATTTCCATTCGCAGGTACATCACACACAATTTTCCCCATTAAATCGTTTGTGATAGCATTGCCATTGCACATGATATTAACAATTTTATCATTTGGGTTATTAAATGCATATCACACACAGTGCGTAGAAGAAACTGTGTGGCATAGGCTATCCATTAGACACACTTTTATGTGGTAAACGTTTGCGCAAGGTGGCCTAATGCAAACAGTTTTCAAGAGGATGTCATGTGTGATTCTTCATTGGTCGAACACGGTTTATTCCTAGAAATTGTGTGCCTTGCCTGAGGTCATCGTCCACTATGTTTTTTCTATAACCGTTAACAATAAAAAAACCAATTAGAAGGCTAATTAGCCATTAGTAGGCTAATTGCCCTATTATTAATAATACATTTATTAATCTAATTGACATTTCATATTAAGCACACAATATATTTCATTTCCATGTTAAGGAAGTAGGATTTCATAATTGAAATACATCAGAGTACAACATCATATAGCTTCAGCACTCAGCTACCCCATTACACAACTGCAACATCACCAAGTTTCAGATGCAACAACTATAACCTTTCAAAATTAGCATCAAAGACGGTACATAGATAGATGAATCTCATCTGGAAAACTGCTCAAGCGGAAGGCAAATATTGAGCCTTCATTTATGTTGAAGGTCTTTGCAACTTTAGGTCAGTGCCTGTGGATGAATGACCGTCCATCATTCGTCCTCTTCAGGAACACTTCAATATTGAACCATAGGTGTTGTATGAAAACCTTCCTCGCCTCCTGACCATACAGGTGGTTTGAGAGGTAATCATCAGTGAACTGCTTTGGGAAGGCTTGAAAACAAGGATATGCACAAATATCTTCTCTAGATTTGAAATGGCGCAAAGGAATTGAAAAGACAAGGTATAACATTTAGTACCATCCCGTAGTGAACTGATGTCTTCATCATTGTGCAAACAATGGTCTTGTTTTTTTTGTCACTAATTTCTTTACGGTAACAATCTTTCTGAGTTTCTTGACCTAACTAATATTCATGGACAACTCATGTCCACATATGCAAAAATGGTCAAACAGTGGGTCAAAACCTCTAACAGCAGGACCTACATGTCCAAGACCAAATTGTTAAAATCCCAATATTTAAAAACAAGAAGTGGAAAGGTGTGTTATTAACTGCAACATGCCTAATATTTAAAAACAAGCAAACTTAGTCATTAAAACTTGTATTGTGCAGGTCTACATACACTCGTTATTGGCCCAGTTTGGATCCATGGGTTAGAGTTACTTTGAGCTAGTTTGGGCTCAAATAGCCCAAAAGTATCCAAACATGAGGGCTAGTTTGAGCTAGTTGCGTCAAACCCACCCAAAACAACTATCCCACCAAAGAGGTGCTGATTGGGGCTAGTTCTCTGTAACACCCTGGTTTTTGGCCCTTTTCTTTTTCTTTTTGATTTATTGGTTTTTGCTCTGACTTTCTTTTTGGAGTGGATCTGTGGCTTTGCAACCTGGGCGATCATCATCATTTCTTCTCGTAAGTGGCTCATCATTCTCAAAACTTTTCAAAGATCATGTCATTTCCATTCTAGCCCAACCCTAAAATTCTTTTCTAAGGAATATTCCTTTCTCTATTAAAGGAATAGTCCTCTTTGCCCTAGGTTGTGAAGCAACCAATATTTCTGCCACTCCCAAAATTTCCAAATAATTCTCATAATTTCTTTGGGTCATATGTTGCTCAAATATGCCCAAACTTTCCTGTCCGAGCACAAAAATAATTCCCCAATATTATTTCTTCATTTCTGTCTAGAGTGGCTTTCTGTGAAAGAAGTGCCACCTATCCTTTCTTGACTGCTCCCAAACTTTTTGGGCATGATATATCATCCAAATCATTGCCTCATGCTAAAATTAAACTTTATTTTCCTAGGCACTCTTCCTCAACAATTTTTCAAAGTTTTTGTCAAACATAAGGCATTGTGAAGGAAGTACTAGCTAGGAGTACCCAAATGAGTTGAAATTTTGCACACTCCTTAGTGTGCTCATATAATAACTCTCCACCAAATTTCAGCTCCATCCCTTGATATATGTGAGAACAATATTAAATCTTTGCCTCTCACTGGTACGCGTCGGTGCTATACAAACGGTTTTTAACCCCTTTCCGTGATGGCATTTGGGACCGTCGCCAACTGAGTGTGTGCGATAGGGTGTCCTTCTGATAGAGGCAAAGGTATCCCGATGTTTCGATGAGATGGTTGCTATCGTTTTCTGTGGGAGTCGATCTTGACGATCCGACTACGGACGTGCGAGACGTCGCGCCTTAGCAATCGCTAAACCAACTTCCGAGGGTTATTAACCATGCCGAAGCACGATCAACCTGACCACGAGGGTCTGTTTCCTGCAAGCAAACAAAGAACAAGCAAGAAACTGAGATTGCAATCTGGATATTGTGAATATAAGATGAAAGCTTTATTGATCAAGGTGGGGGTTCTGTGACGCCTTGGTCTGGTCGTTGAACACAAACGAAGTACGTGAAGTTGCAGCTATGGCGAACTTTTAATCTAAACAAAACCCAAAGCCTAAACGATGCCCTAAGGGCTGTATATATGGAGGAGAGAGTGGGAATTTCTTGGCCCTTGGTGGAGGGGTCCAAAACCAACCCTAACACTTGTTTCCCCACACATACGGACTCTAAAAACAGCCTATACTTAAGTACTTCGAAAATACATGGGCCTGGCCCAATAATAAGGTGACCCAGCACCTAAAATAGCCTCTGGACGAAATTTATGAAGTGGCATCTTGTATATTTTGTCCCATGCTTCATGCACTCATTATGGTGGCCTCAGAGTCCTGGAATCATCACTTGTAACTCCGTTCTTGTTCCCCTTGCGCATGCCATCATCTCCATGCTTGAACTTGCTCCAAGGTTCATCTTTCTTGTCCAAGCTAGGCCCTTCATTCGTAAGCAAAACAAATGTATCCAATTTAGGCAGCATCATATTCTCATGAACATTAGAATCGTTACCAAGAAACGAAAGTACCTGATAATTCAATTGGCGTGCGCGAGCTCTAGTAATCGGTCCAGTATGTATTGCAGTAGGGGCTGTGGGTGTAACAATGGTATTGATGTCCTCATCATCCTCCCCTTCTTGAAATGAAGTCGTCCTCGACAAAAGTTCATCGTCCTCACCCAAATAAGGCTTCAAATCTGCAATGTTAAAAGTGGGACTAACCCCAAAATCTGCAGGCAGCTCAAGTTTATATGCATTATCATTTATTTTCTCTAACACCTTAAAAGGACCATCAGCACGTGGCATTAGCTTTGATTTGCGCAAATTAGCAAATCCATCCTTATGCAAATGTAACCAAACAAGATCTCCAGGTGCAAACAGAACATGTTTTCTACCCTTATCTCCAGCAAGTTTATATTTAGCATTCATACGCTCAATGTTTTCCTTAGTTAACTCATGCATTTTTAAAATCAATTCAGCATGTTCTTTAGCATCAAAATTAACCTTCTCCGAAGATGGAAGCGGCAACAAATCAATAGGTGCACGAGGTAGGAAACCATACACAATTTCAAAAGGGCACATCTTAGTAGTAGAATGCAATGAACGATTATAAGAAAATTCAATATGAGGCAAGCATTCTTCCCACATTTTCTTGTTATTCTTCAAAACAGCCCTAAGCATAGTAGACAATGTTCTATTGAGTACTTCAGTTTGTCCATCAGTTTGGGGGTGACAAGTAGTACTAAAAAGCAGCTTAGTCCCCAACTTAGCCCATAAACATCTCCAAAAGTGGCTAAGAAATTTAGTATCACGATCTAAAACAATAGTATTTGGCACACCATGCAAGCGAATAATTTCACGAAAGAACAAATCAGCAACATTAACAGCATCATCGCTTTTATGACATGGTATAAAGTGTGCCATTTTCGAGAACCTATCCACGACAACAAGTATGCTATCCCTCCCCTTCTTTGTTCGAGGTAAACCTAAAACAAAGTCCATAGATATATCCTCCCAAGGAACACTAGGTACAGGCAAAGGCATATATAAACCATGAGGATTGAGTCGTGACTTAGCTTTTTGACATGTAGTGCAGCGAGCAACAAAACGCTCAACATCCCGTCTCATATTTGGCCAAAAGAAATGTGTAGCAAGTATATCCTCTGTCTTCTTGACGCCAAAGTGTCCCATTAATCCTCCTCCATGTGCCTCCTGCAACAACAAAAGACGAACGGAGCTAGCTGGAATGCATAGCTTGTTAGCACGAAACACAAATCCATCGTTAAGAACGAACTTGTTCCAAGTTCTCCCTTCCTTACAATTCTGCAATACATCTTTAAATTCAGCATCATGAACATATTGATCTTTGATGGTCTCCAAACCAAATATTTTAAAGTCAAGTTGTGAAAGCATAGTATAATGACAAGACAATGCATCAGCAATAACATTTTCTTTACCCTTCTTGTGGTTAATGACATAAGGGAAAGTCTCAATGAATTCAACCCATTTAGCATGTCTATGGTTCAGTTTTGCTTGACTTTTAATGTGTTTCAAAGATTCATGATCAGAATGTATAACAAATTCCTTGGGCCATAAATAATGTTGCCATGTTTCTAAGGTCCGAACAAGAGCATATAATTCTTTATCATAAGTAGAATAGTTCAGACTAGGCCCACTTAATTTTTCAGAAAAGTATGCAACAGGTTTGCCATCTTGTAATAACACACCTCCTAATCCAATTCCACTAGCATCACATTCAAGCTCAAAAGTCTTATTGAAATTAGGAAGTTGGAGTAAAGGAGCATGTGTTAACTTATCTTTCAATACCATGAAGGCTTCTTCCTGTGCGGTACTCCAAACAAAAGGCACATCCTTCTTTGTAAGCTCGTTGAGAGGTGCAGCAATGGTGCTAAAATCTCTCACAAAACGCCTATAGAAACCAGTGAGGCCAAGGAAACTCCTCACTTGTGTGACCGTTTTGGGTTGCGGCCAACTCTCAATAGCTTCAATCTTGGCTTTATCAACTTCAATTCCCTGTGGAGTAACAACATAGCCAAGAAAAGATACTCGGTCGGTGCAAAAGGTGCACTTCCCAAGGTTACCAAACGAATGTGCATCACGTAGAGCAATAAAAACAACACGTAAATGTTCCAAATGTTCCTCCAAAGATTTGCTACAAATCAATATGTCATCAAAGTAAACTACCACAAATCGTCCAATGAAAGCACGTAAAACTTCGTTCATTAACATCATGAAAGTACTAGGTGCATTAGTTAACCCAAAATGCATGACTAACCACTCATATAATCCAAACTTAGTTTTAAATGCTGTTTTCCATTCATCTCCCAATTTCATACGAATTTGATAGTATCCACTACGCAAATCAACTTTGGAGAATATTGTAGAGCCACTCAATTCATCAAGCATATCATCTAGCCTAGGAATAGGATGACGATAAAGAATAGTAATATTATTAATGCCTCTACAATCAACGCACATACGTGACGTACCATCCTTTTTCGGCACTAAAATGATAGGAACAACACAAGGACTAAGGGATTCGCGTATATAACCTTTGTCGAGCAGTTCTTGTACTTGACGCATAATCTCCTTTATCTCCTCTGGATTGGTACGGTATGGTGCACAGTTGGGTAATGATGCATCGGGAATTAAGTCAATTTGATGCTCAATCCCTTGAATAGGTGGTAATCCCGGTGGCACGTCTTGTGGAAAGACGTCAGCGAACTCCTGCAAAATGTTAGTGACAGCAGGAGGCAAAGAGGAAGACACGTCCTCGAATGAAAATAATGCCTCTTTGCACACAAAAGCATAGCAAACAGATTTGCTAAAATCTAGATCATCAATATCAGATTTGGTGGCAAGTAAACGTGCACTTTTCAATTCAATTTCATAAGCAACACTAGATTGTTTATTATTAGGCTGCATTTGTTGCTCAAATTCTTTTGCCACAATCTGATTTTCACTCTTATTTTTCTCCTGTTTTGCTTTATTAGCTCTATTAATACCATCTTTCAAAATGGAATCAGGAGTCATAGGAAGCAAAGTAATATTTTTATCCTAATGAACAAGAGTATACAGATTGTTTCTACCATGGTGTACAGAATTTTTTATCAAATTGCCATGGTCTACCAAGTAATAAGGAACATGCTTGCATAGGTACCACATCACAATCAACATAATCAGCATATGTAGAGATACTAAAATGCACACGAACAGTACGTGTTACCTTAACCTTGCTGCTGTTGTTGAACCATTGGATGTAGTAAGGATGTGGATGTGGTCTTGTGGTGAGAGATAGCTTCTCCACCATCTGCATGCTAGCCAAGTTATTGCAGCTCCCTCCATCTATGATGACGCGAACAGAATGTTCATTCACAACTCCCTTTATATGGAACAAATTATGCCTCTGATTTTGCTCAGCTTGTGTAACCTGCACACTCAAAACACGTTGAGCAACTAAACATTCATACCTGTCAGCATCTTCAACAGCCATGTATTGCGTCTCATGATCAGAATCATCTCCACCATGTTCTTCACGTGTAATAAGAGCCAAAGTCTCCTCATCATAGTCACCAGCGGACTCATACCCACCATCCTCAGTAGCAATCATCACACGCTAAGATTGGCATTCTCTCGCAAAATGTCCTCTTCCCTTACAACGACGACAAATAATATCACTTGTGTGCCCTGTTGATGCCATGGAAGAAGAAGAGCTCTGCGCAGGTCCAGCAGGTGTGCTCTTGGCAGATAGTGGTGGTTGTGCCTGCTTTCTTGTATCACGACTGGAGGTGGCACCTGATGGAGGTGCTGGTGGAGTGGAAGTAGAGGATGCATGTGGTGTCCATGATGAAGATCGACCTGCAGAAAAGTTAGTTCGCGCCAATGCCTGTCGATCCTTCACTTCACGTTCAGCTTTACAAGCAAGATGGAATAAACGAGTGATATTATTATACTCCTTATACTCTAGGATGGTCTGAATATCTCTATTTAATCCACCCATAAAACGTGCAAGCATAGCTTCATTCTCCTCAACAATACCACATCTAATCATGCCAGTTTGTAATTCCTGATAATATTTTTCTACAGAATTTTTTTCCTTGTCTTAAACGCTGCAATTTTTGAAGTAATTCAAGTTGATAATATGGTGGAACCCAACGAGTACGCATAGCAATTTTCAAAGCAGCCCAAGTAGCTGGAATAGGATATAATCTACAATGCTCAGACCACCAAACACATGCAAAACTAGTGAATGCACAAACAGCAGCAGGAACACGTCTCTCCTCGGGATATTGTAAACATGTAAATCATTGTTCAGTTTCTAACTCCCAAGTAAGATATATATCAGGAACATATGTACCCTCAAATGGTGGAATATACAATTTTAGTTTAGGGAGATGGTCATGATCTCGTACCTGAGGGTGAGCCCTACCATTGCCATTATTTGCATGTGGACGACCTGGTGGTTGCTGTGCTAGTGGTGGCACGTAGTTCTGATTTTGATCAACCTCATCCTCGTAATCTCCGGCAAAATCATCCTCCTCCACATCAGCAGCAGGAGCCACAGAAGTATCAACAACAGCACCAACAGTTTGGCGAGGTGCAAGAGGGAGACGGCTCGCTCGGCGGAGGGCTGTTTCAAGATGTGTAGGTAGTTGTTGTTGTTATTGTTGTTGTTGTAGAGGTGCATTAGGTGCAGCTGGTGGTGGTGGTGGAAGACGCGCGAGCAATTCATTAAACCTGTTATCGAGCTTTGTTTCGAACGTCTTCTCCATGCCATCTATCTTCTCCATGGCCTCTTCAAATCTGTTTAGCACATCTTGCACCTGTCCACTCATCATTTGCTGAAATTTATCATGCAACTCCTTATTCGTCATGTTCTCCCAGTCAGTCTCGTCGGCTTGTGATCCTGCCATGGTTAGCAACAATAGAAACACACAAGAATATGATCCTACAGACTACTAACAAGAGGTGGTGGTGGTGTCACAAATCCGTCAAGCAAATCTCAAATTCTTACCAGTTCTTACCCAGCAGCAGGCGGTGATCGGCAACCGTCATAGTCAAAACTCTCAAAGCTTGGATAGAGCGATTACCAGGGAGAGTAAAACGCACGATGTAGATGTATGTGGAGCTGGGAAGGCTTATAATATGGTAGCAAAAAGGGTCAGCAATAATCAATTCAGAGATGCAAAGTTGAATAAACGCTCAATGACGGTACTGTGCTGGTCCTAGGCTAGACCGTGCTAGAGACACGAGCCTAGAACACTAACAAAATCATGGCGCTGCACGTAAACAATGGAGGAGCACACTCCGAAATTTTTTCCTTTTTTCACTTTTTTGCACTTTTTTCCCTCTTTTTTTTGCTCCGCAACAAATTTTTTTCGAAAAAGTCTACAAATGGTCTAAAACTGCCTAGCCAGAATTTTCCAGACTTATTTTTTTTGAGTTTGGCACTATTTTTCTTCAGCGGGTAGCACGGAATCTCGGGAATCCTACTCTGTCACGACTTGGAGTATTGCGTGATCTAGAACTCGAAAACAATGCAACAATTACTGGACTCGGACTAGGACTGGTGGCGGAGATGAATCTGGTGGAATCTCGGACTGGTGGCGGCGATGAATCTGGTGGAAATCGGACTGGTGGCGGATATATGTTGCAGGTGAACTCGGATTGGCATGATGGCGGCGGATATTTGGTGGCGTATATGGACTCGGATTGGTGGTGAATATGGCAGCGACGATGAAGTTGGTGTGGTGGTGGTATATGGCAGCAGCGATGATGATGATGCGGTGGTGATATATGGCAGCGGCGACGTAACAACCTGTGAACAGAACTCGAAACTCTAAAGGACTAGACGCTCAGACCAGCAACTTGACACGATGATGCAACCGCAAATTCAACAAAGCAAATACAGAAAAGATTATGCAAAGGCTCAGATTGGTTCGGATAGGATGACCTAACCCTATTTTTTTGGCTTTTTCGTGGACTATAGGTATGAAGAATAGACTCGATCTAAACTACGAAAAACTGTAAAATCTCACCGAGCAACCTGAAAATCTGATACCACTTGATAGAGGCAAAGGTGTCCCGATGTTTCGATCAGATGGTGGCTATCATTTTCTGTGGGAGTCGACCTTGACGATCCGACTACCAACGTGCGAGACGTCGCGCCTTAGCAATCGCTAAACCAACTTCCGAGGGTTATTGACCACGCTGGAGCATGATCAACCTGACCACGAGGGTTTGTTTCCTGCAAGCAAACGAAGAACAAGCAAGAAACTGAGATTGCAACCTGGATATTGCGAATATAAGATGAAAGCTTTATTGATCAAGGTGGGGTTCTGTGACGCCTTGGTCTGGTCGTTGAACACAAACGAAGTACGTGAAGTTGCAGCTATGGCGAAATTTTAATCTAAACAAAACCCAAAGCCTAAACGATGCCCTAAGAGCTGTATATATGGAGGAGAGAGGGGGAATTTCGTGGCCCTTGGTGGAGGGGTCCGAAACCAACCCTAACTCTTGTTTCCCCACACATACGGACTCTAAAAACAACCTATACTTAAGTACTTCGAAAATACATGGGCCTGGCCCAATAATAAGGTGACGCAGCACCAAAAATATCCTCTGGACGAAATTTATGAAGTGGCATCTTGTATATTTCGTCCCATGCTTCATGCACTCATTATGGTGGCTTCAGAGTCCTGGAATCATCACTTGTAACTCTGTTCTTGTTCCCCTTGCGCATGCCATCATCTCCATGCTTGAACTTGCTCCAAGGTTCATCTTTCTTGTCCAAGCTAGGCCCTTCATTCATAAGCAAAACAAATGTATCCAATTTAGGCAGCATCATATTCTCATGAACATTAGAATCGTTACCAAGAAACGAAAGTACCTGATAATTCAATTGGCGTGCGCGAGCTCTAGTAATCGGTCCAGTATGTATAGCAGCAGGGGCTGTGGGTGTAACAATGGTATTGATGTCCTCATCACCTTCCCACAGAACCCCGAAACCGTCGCGGATATGGAGCAGAGATCCAGAGGCCTTCCAAAATGTAATCGTGTGCGATGTAGCACACACTAAATTCTTTCGCATGTGTGGTACTGGTGATTAAGCATTTGTAATGACACAGTGAAACCATACGGTCTGTCGTAATGAATCGTTTGGGAAATAGTATGTAAGGCACACGGGCCAACATATGAACTGTGTATGATTTGTGCCTCATCATACACGAGTTTCCTGCATAACCCGTCTGCCATGCTAGACTCCATTGCACACGTTTGCCAACAATTACCGTCTGTGGTAATGTTCTATCACAAAAGATTCAGGAGCCCCTTCTCACACATACAAGTGCTACAGACCATTTGTGATTTGTTGGGTATCACCGACGGTTGCCGCAAGAGTGACGTGTGCTTTCATTTGAGATCCCACACATTTCCTGAAAAAATTAGGACTGGGATTGTATTTTGCATTCGGCGCAGTTTACTCCCAGTTCTCGTGTACGATAATGCGATATCACAAATGGTCCTAGAGACCCTACGCACACGTAGTAGCACTGCAAATCATTTGCAATCTGTTGTATATCACCGATGGTTCCACTACGATTGACGTATGCTTTCCGATGTGGATCGCACACACTCATTTAGTTGAACCGTGTGCGGAGCAATTGCCAGGTTAAAACAAAAAGGGCCATTTGCATTTCTGTCCCTAACTCGAACCACCTAATCAGATATACGCCTAATTCGAAAGCCTGCTCAAATTTGCCCCTCCGCCGTTAGGTGCCCTTATAGAAATGCCCTTTTGCGCCGTTACCGTCTGGTCAAACAGCTTTGACCGTCCTAAAAAAATAGCAAAAAAATCTAAAAAATCTAAATTTTGTGAGATCGAAGATACTCATGTGCCCAAGGTGTGTGCAAATTTTCGTGCTATTTGGACATTCCAGGAGCTCGTGGCGAGGAAAAAAAGTTAATCTGCACGCTTGTGAACAATAAATTTGAAATAAAATAGCAAAAAAATTAAAAAATATATGAATTTTTTTGGCATCAAAGTGGCTTGGGTGCACAAGGTGCTTCCAAGTTTTTGTGATCAAATGACATGCGAGGAGCTCTAGCAAGAAAAAACAAAATAGTCATTTTTTCCCAAGTTTTTTCCTGAGCCAAATTTTGTTTTTTTCTCCACAAGCCCCTCCAATGTCCAAACACAACAAAAATTTGCACGCAGCTTGCAGACCCGAGCCTCTTTCATGCAAAAAAATTTCATATTTTTTTGAATTTTCTTACTATTTTTTTGAATTTACTGTTCACAGGCTTACATATTTATTGTTTTTCCTCTGACATGAGCTCTTGGAATGTACGAACACCATGAAACTTTGCACGGACCTTGCGAACCTGAGTATCTTTGATCCCACAAATTTTCATATTTTTTAGAAATTTTTTGCTATTTTTTTCGAGATGGTCAAAGCCCTTTGACCGGCTTTGACCTGCTTTGACCGGGCGGTAACGGCATAGAAGGGTATTTCTGTAAGTGCACCTAACGGCGGAGGGGAAAATTTGAGCAGGCTTTGAAATTAGGGGTAAATCTAAGAGTGGGCACAAATTAGGGGCATAGATGTAAATGTCCCAAACAAAAATATCCCATTTTGACTCGGCACGCAAAAAGCAAACTCGCAACAATATTCAATTGAAAAAATAAACAAAAATATCCCATTTTGAATCGGCACACAAAAAGCAAATTCCCCACAATAGTCAATTGAACACATAGTGTCCACAGGAAGAACATTCATCAGATTTCGCAACAATTGCAATTGAACATATGGTAGCTAAATTCCAATGATTTGTCCACACATATATGCATTACATAATTAATCATAGTGTACGAAATACGAAGACCTCGTCAGATGGAAAACAATGGATCCATGCGTTATATATTTAGCGGCTAACTCTTACTCAATGTTTCAAGAGAAGGCATGCTTAAATCTTCATTATCACTAGTGGGATTGATGTAGTGATCCAGGAAGAAATCGATGATAAATCTCCAAACCATCAGCAATTCACCAGCCGGGAGCGGTTCAGGGGTCCTCGGTTTTAAGATGAGCTACAATATTTTTAAGATCAAAATGTGCCATATGAGTGGAGTAGAAGATATTAATTAAGATAGACTTACTAGTACTAATTCACGAGGGTCATCACAACTATCAACAGATTAGCAGATGGAGATCATGTGTCTGCAAACATAGTATCCACAAAGATTGGTCCCTGCTTCTTGCTGAGGACATTGAAATTTTTTGTACAAAATTAGTCATGTATTTGTCCTGTTAGGAACAACCTAACCGGTGTTAGATGTATTATTTTTTCTTTGGGCAAAATAGAAAGAGGTTTATTTAGAAGCTTGAACATTTGACTAGCGTAAGGAAAGGTATTTGCAGACTGTTGGATAAATTTTCCAAAAATAATGGATTTCGTTGTGTTACCGGAGAAATGATCTCGTGTTGTAGAGGTAGTTCCCTCTTGAACAGGTTCCCTGGTGTAGTTTTCCACAATGCGAGCACACTGCAAATGATGATGAATTTTGACAACATCAATTATTGAACCAGATATGAATGCAAATTAATTTCAACATCATATCCATGAATTGCTGAATATGCATCAGATCCTGAGCGTTTGTTGACTCTTTGAGAGAACCGATGTAGTAAAATGTGTTTTTGTCAATGAATACCAATATCCAGTGATCGCTACAAATTAAGAAAGCCATGAACTTACGAATTATGTCGAAATTTGAAAGACAATAAGTGTATGTCTGGTTGTTTACTTGACTTACCGTTCATGATATGGCCAGATAAATGATTCTACATGGGACGTGCTTTCGAAGAGACGGACAACCGTATCAATGGCCCAGTCCCGTAGGTCCTTAGCATGTATTGTTGTGCCATTTGCTAATTCAGGATCTATGAAATATACACCCTCCCTTTTTCTTCTCTATGTGTTCAATCCCCTGAGAGGAACAAAATGCAGTTAGCTCTTTATCATTTACAGCCTTGTATGGAGAAGTTGATAAGAGTTTGTTAAGTACTTACAAAATCAGGCATCTAACAAGAGTGGCATCGAGCATGTTGAAGTTGAAGAAGATATGTGAGTCCTCGAAACTCACATTGATGGAACCAGCATCGTGTCGGAAATGATCTCTATTGTAGTGGACTAGGAAAGCATTATGACCTGCTAAAATTTGATCCATGCAATATTCATGTAACTCACGACAACTGGAGCTACACGCATCAAAATATTCGCCAACAAGAAATGGCTGGCCATGGACGTAATTGCGTGCTTCAAGTATGTCTACTTTACTTTGAGCGAGCAACAAACGTACTTCTTCATCATCCATGGTGTCAGAAATAATATTACTCCCTTATTCGAACAAGCAGCTGTTAATTTGGTTCTAGGCGATGAGTGCTTTAAGTAAGAGGCAATCGTTCTCTTTCCTCTTCACTCTCCCGCTGCGCTTCCTCATGGTCGTGGGTGTAGCCTTTTTGGCCACTTCCTTGTTGGTACTTGAAGTATTTCTGGCAGAACGTCTAGTTGCCTGCAAGGTAGACTGCTGAGCAGACGGTTAAGCTTGGACGGACTGCTTAGCAGACGGTTTATCTATGCCGGATCACTGAGCTGGCGGTGCTGTTGTGACGGACTACTAGGTTGTAGCAGCAGAGGCATCGGACTGCTGACCATGTGTTGAAGCTATGTCAGGTTTCTGCGCAGGTGGTGCCAACTTGTCGATGTGCTGAGGAGGCTGTGCCAATGTGTTGGTTTGCTGAGCAGGAAGTGCTGACGCATTGGTATGTTGATCACGTGACTGCGGACCGACGGACTGATGAGAATTCGGTTCTGGACCTACAGACTGCTTAGCAGGAGGTTCTGAAGCATCAGACTGCTTAGCAGTCTGTTCCACCAAGTTTGTCTGCTAAGCATGTGCTGCAGCTGGGTCTCCCCCCGTTGCTTCTGCAACCGGCATCTGAACAGGTGGTGCGTCTTCAGCAGTTGTAGGCCTTGCCACTGGCTGCTTTGGGGCGGAGGATGACATGGCCTGTACACCACAAAGTCAGGCCGGCTGATCATAGGTTGATGCATTAGCCCGTGAGAGCTGCTGTGGCAAGGAGTGCGTTACTGGTTGAGGGCCCACAATGGTTGCTCTTGGCAGGGCTTCAGGGATCTCATCGATGAACTCTATTTCCTTTCGTGGCCACTTGATGTGATGTAACAGTGTTTCTCCCAAGGTCCTTTGCTCATCGAAGTCTCCTAGGACATTCTTCAGGGCAAATTCGTTGAATCCAAGCTTTACTTCAGTCACGTAGAACTTCACACAGCCCGGCTTCAATGGCACATTGTCCTAGAAGAGGCCATCTTCCAAGAAGGGTGGGAAAACCCAGGTTGTTACACATTTTAATGTACCTTCATAATGTGTAAGCACCCCCTTCAGTCTGTCTTTCATTCCAGATAGATCGGATATATCATCATCACAAGCAGTTGTAGTCTCAGTGTCGTTGGGGTCAGCTGATGCATAGCTAGTCTTGTGCTATGTTGTCGCGCAATAAGCAGCATCCTCCATGCCCGCCTCCCCTCCCATCTGCTGGCTATCTGTCAGTGTTAGAGTCTTGTGCATCATCATTGACTCCTCAACATCCTTTCGAACAGTCGGATAAATCTCCTTCCTCAACCTTTCATACAATGCATTCTGCTTCATTTCACTCCTCACTTTTTTCATGATGAGCCTCTCTTCATTGCTGAGTGTGAAAGCCCTCTTATGCGGGACACTAACACCTATACCCCTTGCACGGCCAGGGGGCTCTTTTGTTTCCACAGTAATGGACATAATGTCACATGGCCCTAAGTTCCTGTAGAACCTTCCAGGGATCTTGGAAGCCTCTAACATCACTTCATACAGTTTGGCATCACATGCATTTTCAAAGTAATAAGTTTCATCATCACGCCTCTTTGCACGTGCCCGCAAGTAGTCTCCGGCGCGTTCGCCCCTGATTTCACTAAAGGCCGGTTTCCCACCCGCCGCTACTGCTTCTTTGTCCTCCTGTTCCCATATCAGTTTCATGCCGTAGTATCCTGCCACACCCATACGGTGGGGGTGTATGTTCTTCTTCTGAAGTTCCGATTGCTTGAAAGTCTTCTCAGCAAACTCTTTAGTTGCCCTGACCCTTTTGAATTCTTCCTAGTATACCTTTGTATTTTGGGGGTATGTGGGGATTGGGTCCTTGCCTTCACTCAAGTACTTCTTGTACAACACGTGCTTCAAGTTTCTCCAAGCATCCCTAGCCTTCTTCAGTGCAGCGTGTTCCACCTGCATTCTCCATTGCTCTGGAACGTTGAAGTGATCCATTATCTCCCGGACTATCCTTCGTCGTGTTTCTGTGTCAGCCTTCCGAAACCCCGGCGGATTAATGTTGAGCCTTGCCCTGCCAACAAATCCACACACACTCCTGAACCTCATGCGTGCTTTATCTGGTTTAGTTGGAGCCTAAGACTTTAAATCAATCTCGGTTACTTCATATACACCTTTAGGCTGGTATGTGGGCTTCCTTGGAGCGCTCCTCCATGTCCTAGCCGGAAGGGTAATTGTTGCAGCTCTATCCCGTTCAAGACTACTTGATCCCTCATAATCTGCTGAAGACCTAGGGTTGTCCGAATCAGATGAAGATACATGGCATGAAGCATGAGTGTTGTCGCTCTACTGGGCATCTACATAGAACACATGCAAAACTCAAGAAAGGAGGATAAGCATAAAACTAACAACTTGGTATCAAGCTTTCTAAACATGCCATGCAATAATTTAGAAAATGTACGGCTAATTTGTTAAGTTTGTGTGACTCGGGCGCCCGCGATCTGTAAATAGGAAGTAACTTATTGGAAGAAATACAACTTATATGTAGTAAGGAAGGTAGATAACGAACATATATACGCTCTCTATTATTTTATAGCCAATTTGGGAACATACAGAACGAACTTGGAAGAGGGATTGTGAGGAGATATGCCTCACCACGATGGAGAGCAGTAACTAACAGGCTTCTTAATGCAAACCCCGCCGAACCACAGGAGAAGCGAGGGTTACTACATCGATATTCTCGAGGGTGGCTGGCGAGCAAACGAAGATGGCGAGGCGCGGGCCGCCGTGTGCTGGGAACAACAGTGGAGATAGGCTTGATGCCGAAGAGCGGGCACACGGTCGGGGTGAGCACGACGGAACCGGAGAGGGTTCTGCTGTGGATCTGTGGGGGGGGGAGCTGGCGAAGGAGATTGGGTGGACTAGTTGAGTGAAACGCTGGCGGACGGTGGGGTGTTGGGGGCTCCGGGTGTTGGTGGCCTAGGTGAAAAGGGTGAAAAATATCCCTGGTCGTCGTGCACGCGAAAAGGCCTATGCAAATGGTTGCCTCTAAGCGCTCGTGTGCACAAACAGAATAATTTCATTTGAAATGAAGACGTACTAATTTTGAAATCAGGGCATGATTTCATCGTTTCGCCTCTAAATTTTTCCCATGTAAACCAATCACAATTTTACCACGGGTTTGATTTGCTCGCGCATTTCAGGTCTCGTGTGCTATATGTAAGACATTTTTTGGAATTTACCGTGCATGTTGGCATATAAATCAATTCCTAGCCGGACTGCATTTCCTGTCAAAAGGGATGAGGATTGCCGTTCGATCTGGGATAATCTAATGGTGCAGGCGTACATTCCGTGGGGTTTGGTTCTGGCCAATCAGAACGCACGACTCAGATCGAGCGTGCACCAAAGGGGGGGCATCGGCCACGGTTTGGTAGGCAAACAGCTTTGTGTGCGAACCGTGTGCTATTTGAAAACAATTTTTTGGGAGGGGCTATTTGAAAACATTTACATGTGTTGTCGAAAGGGATGAGGATCACCGTCCGATCAAGGAGAATCCAACGGTGCAGACGTATGATCCATGGGGTTTGGGTTCTGGCCAATCAGAATGCATGACTCAGATTGCGCGCGTGGCAGAGGGGGGGTGCATCGGCCATGGTTTAGTGAACACACGGATTTCATGAGTGAACCATGTGCTCTTCGAAAACATTTACATTACCTAACATCATATTTTTGTTCGAATGAAAACATGAGTTCATCGTTTCGCCTCCAAATTTTTTTCATGGTATGAAATCATGAGTATAGTGGAGAGTGTCATATACTAGTATCATGAATATACAATATATATGATACTACCTTTAATTAATTATAACGCATAGTATAATACATAGAGTATAGTATCATATATAGATCATATGTATTGCCATGCATGACACAAATTAGCATCACATTTAACATGATACGGTATCTACCTATATGTTACTCTAACCCTCTTTATATATATTTAATTCTTTGCCACATCAGCATACTTGTTATTTCCGAGTGCATGACATCGTCGGCTATGATACCACCACTATGGCCAGCCTTATATAGTTGGGAGTATCGTATACTATATATATAGTATCATGCATATGATACTAGTGTATGATGCTACCAGCGGCGGAGGCAGGAATCGTAAATTTATGATCTTGAGGGGGGGCCTGATTATTGAAACATAACAAAAAGTTTAATGTTCACGCCCAAAATACAACAAAGAAGTGACTAATGTTGGGGAGGGCCGAGGCCCCCTGATGCCCCCCCCCCGTGCCTCCGCCACTGAATACTACGTACCTTCATAGTGCATATATAGTATCATAGTGTAGTATATATCATAGATGACCGTATTTATGGCCACGCATGACACGAAGTAGAATAGCATTTATTCTATATATATGTGTGTGTTACGGTATCTACCTATGTTACTTCTTCTTTCCCACATCATCATATGTTCTATTCTCGAGTGCATGATACCTGCTATGATACCCCCACTATGGCCACCCTAATAAGGCTGGTCGTAATATTAGAGTATCAAGCGGTATGATGCATGCCAACTAGACTTTTTGGATGATGTGGCACATAGTTAAATGAGGAAAGAGAGGGTGTGGTATCATATCATGATACCATATCATATTAATGTTGTACTACTTTGTGTCATGCATGGCAATTAATAAGGCAACCTAAGATACTAACTTATGATACTATGCATGCGCGCATTACGGAGGTATTGCCGATCATATACTACACTACTAGGAAAAGGCCTACTAATGGCGCACCGGTTTTGCCTACTAATGGCGCATCACCGGTGCGCCATTAGTAGCACGCCACTAGTAATTTTTACTAATGGCGCACCACTGGTTTGCCATTAGTATCTGGTATACTAATGGCGCACCATCCAGTGCGCCATTAGTATATAACACCATGCGCCATTAGTGTGCCTCCCAGGGGCCATATTTAACCATGTGCTTTGGCACACTAATGGCGCACTGCGGATAGATGCGCCATTAGTATACTTGGCATACTAATGGCGCACTCTGTCTTGATGCGCCATTAGTATCCTTTGGCATACTAATGGTGCACTCTGTATTGATGCGCCATTAGTATCCTTTGGCATACTAATGGCGCACCTTGTGGTGATGCGCCATTAGTATGAATATTTTTTTTACTTTTCTGATTTTTGCGCAGGTTACAAAATATATTATTTGACAGAATATAGACAGTAGCACACAGCAACAGCAGATTCATCGAATACAATAGAAGATTAGTCTCCGAATACAATTCATCATATTAGTCTCCGAATTCAAAAGACCGAACAAAGATAAAACATTACAAGTCTCAAGACCGCGAGTATCGAGTTTGTCTTCACATTACAAGTCGATATCAATCATCTAAACTACCATCACATAGAAGAGAGCTGCGGTCATCACGATGAGCATCATCGCGATCAAACTGGTCTTCATCCGGTTCCTCCAACGCTCCCTCCTCTCTCCCGCTAGATAGCGGGCGTATCTAGATTCGGCCTCCGCCCTAGTGGTGTACCCTTTGTAACTATTACCGCTGAAACGGTGAACCTGTCCCGACACTCCTCCCAGTCGTCGTAGACTCTGGGAACCTTACCCTTGTACACGACATACGATGACATCTCTATGCACAAGCCAAACAACAGACAATGCATACATAAGTAATATATAAGTATGCAACAAAAGGATCGGAAGAGAAAAGCAAGGCATTAATAGCACGATTCATGGTCCTACTAATAAATAGCATCGATTACATCTAAGTTGAACGACTGTCCAAACCAAAGAGACATACAATTCATTAAAGTTTAATTACAACATGAGCCAATCAATGTTTCAGAACTACACATCACTACTTTCGACTCAACTCATGGACAGGAGCGTGGATGAAGCCGCCGTCTGTCGTGATGGTCATGAAATTGCGGGCGTTGTCAGCCTGCATTTGTAGCATTCCGTCTATCTCAATGTTGGACAGTTGATATCTGAGGAAGAACTGCCCCGGGGTATGAAGGACATCTTGATGGATGATGTTCGCAAACTCCGACTGGATGCGAAAGAATTCTTGTCTGATGTCCGCGTCCTGGATTGCCGACAAGCTCGCGGCCCAATCTTTGAGATTATTTGGTAGCAAAAGGTGATGATGGTCCCTTACGATCGCCCGCATGTGATGGAGGGCGTAGTAGGCATCCTTCTGACCGCTAGGCGGCTGCTTGATGCAGCAGAACGTCATATTGTGGGCGAACACGTGCTTGCCGTACTTACGAACCGCCCTGATGAAGGTGCCTCCAGATTTGGCGTAGCCAGGGAGAACATCATCAAGAACTTTCTTGATATTTGTGTAGTCTATCTTGGAGTTACGGTTCGGGTCGAAATACGTGGCCATGGAATATTTCGGGCTTAAGAGGATGAGTGTGCAATGTGTGTCACTGCACAGAACATGGAATGTTAGAAGAAAAAAGAACGATCGAAATCTAAGAAATCATATGTTACGGGGCGGTTAAGGGATGACTTACTCGGGAAGTAAGGCACAAGGAAGTTATCCTTATCTGGGTTTGCCAGAATGACGTCTTCGAGGTGTGAACTCGCGACTTGGCGGTCCCCAGCGCTGCTCAAGAGCTTGGCACACATGTAGAAGGGGTCGACGATCACGATGTCCGGGGTCTTGTCTCTAATGATCCGCATCTCCATACTCAGTGAAAACAGCCGAACGAAGGTGTAGTGCAGCGGATGAAGGTTGAACATAGCAAAGATGTCATCAAACCGCAGGACGATCGTACCCCCGATGGCACCATCCACAAAGCCCTTCCCTCTGGCACCTTGGCCACGAAAACCGGGTATGCCACATAATTCTCTCTGAGACGACGCTTCTCCAAAGGAAGAACACTGTCGTGCAGACTCTGCATAGCACCGGTTGCAGCACTGAGCATATTTGCCGGTAGCATCGCCCTACCCGCCACATGCACCCTCCTTGAGATATCCTTAGGTGAAGGTGGCCTGTCCTAAGCACGGATCGTACTCGGTGCCGGCTGGCTCGCACCGGCGGCCTTTTTAGTCAGCCGTTTCCGGCCCTTCTTCTTGATCTGCTGTAATGGGACCGAGTTCTGCTCACAGACCGCCTTCTTGAGCGTGTTGGGGCTGATAATATTTGGCACCTTCACTATCTGAGGCTCGGTGAAGGCGGCAGCTGGAGGCTTCTCCTGAGAACTGAACGCCAGACGATGCCTATTGCAATTGGGTTTCTCCATCGTACCAGCTAGATCGCGGTCGTCTTGTTTGGGTTCTTGAGAAGGAGGCCCGCAGAACTTGTCACCATACCCATGTTCGGCAAAGTACTTATCGACGTTGGTAAATGTACCCTCGTCATCCGGATCCTGTGCCATAGGGATGTCCGGCATGTCCGGTAGCGTTGCGGCGTTCTTGCCATGGCTTGGCGCCGGCACGACTGGCGGTCTTGTCTGTGGGGTGGTGTCCCCTGCCCCCAAATGAATCTGGCTCTTCGGCCAAAGCAGGGCCAGCTTACGCAGGCGCTGAGGGTCATCTCATCTTCTTCATCGGCCCCAGCAGGTCGAATCAGAGGTAACAGCTCGTCGTAGCCTGGCAGCACCCGAACCACTTCAACCCTATACATTGTGGGTGGCATCGGATTACCGTGGAACACAGGGTTGCCCGGTTGAACGATTCTGTCCTTGGTGAAATCGACCAACTCGCCGCCCACGAAGTGCAGGAGAGTGCAAGGAACGTTGGAGGTGCCCTCCGAAAACATGTAGGGCGTTAGGGATGCCCAGTCAAAGGCAAGGAGATGAAGTCCTCGGCCGAGAGGCTTGGTTACCGTGATGCCGTCGAGCTCGGCTAATGTCGAGGCATCGCCAACGGCGGGCGTGCAACTGACGGAGGGGCCGCTTGCTGGCGAGGTGCCGGCCGGCGTACAACCGGGTGCATTAAGCTCCAATGCCGGCGTCGGAGACACCAATACCGCCGCCGCCGGAGACACCAATGGCGCCGCCATCGTAGACACCAATACCGCTACCGCCGGAGACACCAATGGCGCCGCTGCGCGTTGTGTGAGTTGCTAGCCCTGAAGCTAGGAATCGGGGGCGGCCCCTGTTGGCCACCCGCAATCCACGTCGTTATCCCATGAATCAAGGTAGGCGTAATGCCGGTAAGCGTCGATCCCAGTTGTTGTTGCACTTGCTCTTGGACCATCTCCGGAATCCGCGCCACTTGCGCCTTGAGTGCTTCAACCTCGCGCGACTGGCTTTCCGAGCTGGTCTTTTTCTCCTTTCGCCCACCAGCGCCATAGTATGACGACCATTTTGTGGACAAGCCTTTGCCGGCCACATGACCAGCCGACGTCGGCTTATTGAGCTTATCCCTGTTTTTCATTATGTTCAATGCCCTATTCAAAGGGGTGTTGAAAGCGGAGCTCTGAGACGACCCTGCGCTACTGCTTTCTTTGTCCTGCGGAAGGAACGTGAACCATTTAGAAATATTGGGGATTAATTAGAATGCAACCATATGGAGCTAATTACGCAGGGGTGTATTCCTTACCAGAACAAGCTCAAGCTCCTTGGTCTTCGGATCCGTGGTAAGCTCCTTTGTTACCGGGTCCTCCTTGTACCGGGCCCTGAGAAAGTTCCTGGTCTGCTTGTCACTATATTTCTCGAAGCGGGGTGGTAGGCCTTGCTCGGCACGCTCCGCGTCCTCCTTGTCCCATACAGGCTCCGCCACTCTGTAACCGCCGGGACCGAGTTGGTGGACCCCTATGTTCAACTGCCGCATTTCTTTCCCCCACTGACTTGATTCGGAGGTTGCGGGGCTCTCGCACTTGATCTTGAACTCCTTGTAGTCATCTTCGCTCATCAAAGGATATTTCGCCTTGATCTTCTCATAACTATCACCTTTGTCAATCATTGCCTTCACCGTGCTTTTCCAAGTAGACAGGGTCGTGCTCATCATCGTGAGGGAGGCACCGTTCACTTTATTACCCGAGAGGCGTGTGTTTGTGAACTCAGCAGGGAACTTGTATCGTTCGTGCAGCTTCGTGAAGAGGAGGCTGCACAAATTCCCTCGGTCCTTATGCCTTAGGTTCTCGGTGTTGATCGAGGCGATGCTCCCGAGAATGCACCCAAGCTGAATCGAGTACCCCTTGACTACGTGTTTGGGCATCGTCGAATGCCCGTCGGAGTTCACTTCAGTAAATTCCTCCCTGACGATGCCGAGCACGTTCGGGTGCCGGTCCTTCCATTGCCTCTTCGGTTGGCTGCCATCTGTGCGTGCACCGCCATCATCAGTGGTGTCATCCCCGACGCCACTAGGGGTTGTGTAGTCAGGATCGGTGTCTTCCGCGGCGTCCTCATAGCGGTGAGGTTCTTCCTCCAACTCCTGGGACAGCTCCCAGAATTGCTTGCCGCCCGAACCGCCGGCCTCATCGTTGTGGGCTATGTTTCGCTCTAAATAGGAAAAAAGTTTGGTCAAAAAGTTGGTTATTGTCAAGGAACAAGATCATGGTCTCATCATTTAGGGTTTGTCGACACCGAGGCATCCTAAAAGCTAAGCTTTTATCATTTAGGGTTTGTCGACGCCGAGGCACCCTAAAAGCCTAAGCGTACATCATTTAGGTTCTCATCAACACCGAGGCACCCTATAGAAGCCAAGGTTTCATCATTTAGGGTTTGTCGATGCCGAGGCACCCTAAATGCTAAGTTAAGTTTTCATCATTTAGGGTTTATCGATGCCGAGGCACCCTAGGTTGGGCCTAATCACTTGGCACTAATCACTTGGCTCTATTGCCACCTATGCAGCAAGAATGGCGGGGCAGTTGATCCTACTTAACTAAGTACTAAGATACCCCGGCCCATGCATTAGTCGCAAGTACCCCATATGTCCTATTTTTAGCAAAGTTATGCTAAAATTCATGGAAAATTTCAGCATGACCTTTGCTGAAAATAGGACATATGGAGTACCCGAATTTGCCGGAACGGAAGTTAATCGACATTCCGGCAAACTCAAGGGCCTCTCGGGATACCTGCAATATCATTATCCCCGCGTAATGAAGTCACCAATGGGTTATTTCAGAAGATCATAAGTAGCATCATCACAAGTACAACATCATCTATAGCTTTATATTAACAAAGCATCAGCACATATACAAAAGACCACTTATGCTAACAGTATGGTTTATATCAGATTCAGAGTTAGAAACAGGAAAAACCGGTGCTTCAAAGCCTACTGGACACAATTTACATCTATCAGTACGGGGTGTCCTAACTAATTTCAAGTGTTCACAGGTGAACTTGTACCATGGATGAGCCTAGTGCTTCATTAGTCAACTGAACAGAGATAATAGGGCATAACACCATACATACTGTCCAAGGAAATTAACTGAATAGTATTATGTCAAGTTCAGTTTGAAAATTCAGCTACTACTTGAGTGATTTGACACCAAAAATTACTCCCAAAAATTACAATGATTGTATATTGACTGCATATATTCACTGTACAGGACTGAATTCAGTCAAGAAAACCTGTCAATTTCTGTTCACTGCATAGGTGAGAGGTTAACTAACTGCCTCAAAGGCATAATCAATGCATCAGCTCGAAGAAATAATGTGATTGACACGTCAAAACTATGACAGAAATGTAAAACTTGATGGCAACTACGACATGGCAAGAAACAACTCATATGTAGTGATGGCAGAACGTATGAATTTGCCGCAGCAAAATTTGGTTCTTCCTAAAAACAAAATGGAAAAATTGTGGTGGAACGAATCAAAATTTGCCATTCACTGCATATTGGAAATTGCCCTAGAATACCCCTACCAGTTCTGAACCAGATCAAAAACTACATATCAAAAAAATACCATGGTACAGAATGGTGGTGAAATTTGCCATGACATTTCTACTAGTGCACTAGGTCATGGCATGTCATCTGTACTAGTCTACTGGGTCATGGGATGCAATTTGGGGTGAGAAAACTAAACACAAAATTCGGATGTGCCTCTACTGGGTCATGGCACATCAATTTACAGATAATAAAACTAACAAAAATGAAAAAAAGACGGGGGGTTGAGGATGTTGCCACCAGCAGTGGAAAAGGAGGAAGGAGGAGGCCCTCCCCAATCTTGCAACCATAGACTACCACGGTTGAGGGGAGGGAGGGAATGGGGAATGGTGGAGAGAGGGAGGAAGGAGGAAGGAGGAGAGGTACCTGGTCGCCGGAGGGGTTGGGGTCGGGGTCGGGGTCCGAGCTCGTCCGGTTCCTCGCTCGCCACGGTCGAAGGAGAGCAGGGGGCCGGTGGAGGAGGACGGCAGGGGCAGGCGGGGTGGAGGGAGCACCTTGGTTGGGGCGGAGCGGCGAGGGTGACGGGGCGACGGAGCAGCGAGGGCGACGGGGCGACGTAGCGGCGAAGGCGACAGACGGGAGGATGAGGCGCGGCGAACGGCGGCGGTCGAAACCCTAGGCGGTCGCTCGCTTGCTTCTGGGGTTGGGTTGGGGGTGGGTCGATCGATCGATGGGGATCTGGTGGCAAGGGAGAGGGAGATAGCTAGGGGGAAGCTTACTAATGGCGCACCAGACCTGAGTGCGCCATTAGAAATCTTTTTTTTAGATAGCAATGGTGCACCCCGCAGCGGTGCGCCATTAGAAATCTTTTTTTAGATAGCAATGGCGCACCCCGCAGCGGTGCACCATTAGAAATCTTTTTTCTTAGATAGCAATGGCGCACCCCGCAGCGGTGTGCCATTAGAATTTTTTTTATTACAGCTCGAGCACAGGTTATATTGCACCTAACCCAATCCGCATCAGAACCCGCCCATTAGCCCGATTGGTCAGCACGCAGCACACACACTAGGAGGTCCTGGGTTCGATTCCCAGGCTCCGCAATTTTTTTTTGCATTTTAAATGCTGTTTGATATTTATTTGTGTTTAAATATGTTCAAACTTGTTTAAATCATAACAATAATATTTTTTTTATAAAAACAGTAATAATTTTTTTAAAATATATTCAAATTTGTTACTTGAAAATATCATCGGCGGCGGCGGTGGAGCGGGGGAGGGTACGGGGGGCCGGGTGCTCGTCGGCGGCGGTGGAGGGGGATCGAGATCGAGTGTCCTCATGAATTCAAAAAGTGCTCGTGAAATTTCAAAATATTCATGATATCAAAAAGTGCCCATGAAATACAATCGAGAAATGAAGACTACGATTTAAATACAATCGATCTTAGCTAGCTATCTGTTCACAATCTTCTTGCCCTTCTTTTTTGCAAATGGAGTTCTTCTGTGGAACGGACGTCCTTTAGGTAGGGTGGTCCTGCTTCTTCTTGTGGTGTGTGCTGCTACTTCATCGTCGTCGTCATGTTCGATCTTCGAGTCGCCATACTTGTCGAAGTCTTGCTCATTGGCTACTCCATCCATTCTGATGATCTTCCTTTTTCCTCTCCTCACGACAACATGACTGGGCTTTGACGGGTCGGTAATGAAGAAGCATTGGTCCACTTGGGAAGCCAGTACCCATGGCTCATTTTTCGCGGTGACGTTTGCGCCCGCGGTCTTGGATTTGGCTTCGGGTATAACCATGGTGGTGAAATACCGGTCTTCTTTTAGGACGCTCTTGGCCCATCTGACACGGAACATCGGGACCTTCTCTCCAGCGTAGCTCAGCTCCCAGATCTCCTCGATCCTTCCGTAGTATCTGTCCTTGTCATTACCGGTGTAGGATTCCATCGTTACCCCGGAGTTCTGATAACCATCGCTCTTCATGTCCTTGTCCTCGGTGTAGAATGTGTAGCCGTTGATATCGTACGCCTCATAGGTCATCAGGTTGTGCTCGGTGCCCTGTGACAAGGCGAATATGAGTTGTTCTTCCGCGGAAGAATCCTCATGTAAAGGGTATGACAGAAGCTTCTGCTTGAACCAACGCGTGAAACATGAGTTGTGCTCTTTGATTATATCTCCGTCCGTCCTCTGTTGGCCTCGGTCATTGTACGTCTTCTCAATAAAGGTTTTGTGCTCTACCACCCAAGGATCGACCATGTCTATGTGTTGTAGCGCGACTAGGTTTGCTCTTTCAAAGTCGGCGAGTCGACCCTCGAAGTCGTTATGCATTTCGCGGCGACCCTCACGGTGACCCCATCCAGCGATCCTGCCGAGGAGCCTGTTGACGGGCAGACCAACAGGGTTCTCGATGCCTAGATAATTCGTGCAGTAGGAGATGCACTCTTCGGTCAGAAAGCCCCTGGCTATACTTCCCTCTGGACGTGACATGTTGCAAACGTATCCTTTGATGACACCATTCATCCTTTCGAACGACATCATGCTGTGCAGGAACGTCGGCCCGAGTTGGATGATATCCTCCACGATATGGACCAGCAGATGCACCATAACGTCGAAGAATGCGGGAGGGAAGTACATCTAAAGCTCGCATAGTATCACCACGATCTCTTCCTGTAGCCTTCTGAGTTGCCTCATGCCAACCGACTTCCGAGAGATGACGTCGAAAAAGTTGCATAGGCCAAATAGCGTTTCACGGACGTGCGCGTCCATGATCCCACGGATTGCAACTGGAAGTATCTGCATCATCAGCATGTGACAGTCGTGAGACTTCATCCCGCTGAACTTCTGCTTCGCTGGGTCTAGGTATCTGCTTATCTTCCCCGTGTAACCGTAAGGAAGTTTTACTCCTACGAGGCAGGTGAAAAACTGCTCGATCTCCTCCTAACTTAGAGTGAAGCACGCGGGAGGGTAGTCACTTCCGGTCTTCTTGGCCTTTTTGCCTTTGCGACGAGTTTCTGTGTCCTGCTTCGCCTCATCATCATCATCATCATTAGCGTGAAGCTCCTTCCTGATGCCCATTGATTTCAAGTCTGCCCTTGCTTTCGGCCCACCTTTGGTCCTCTCTGGCATGTTGAGCAGGGTACCAAGCAGACTCTCGCACACGTTCTTCGTGATATGCATGGCATCAAGGCTGTGAGGCACACGGTGGATCTTCCAGTACGGCAAGTCCCAGAAAACAGACCTCGTTTTCCATACCTTCAGCAGCGGCTCTGGCGCCTTTCGCTTCTTTCCCGGCTCTGGCGCCTTTTGCTTCTTTCCCGGCAGTGGGCAATCTTTCCAATTTTTCAACAGCTCATCTATTTCCTCGCCGCTCCTCGTACGTGGGCGTTTTCGGGGTTCGGTTTCACCATCGAACAGATCCTTGCGTTTCCTCCACGGGTCATCGTCGCGAAGCCACCTTCGATGTCCCATGAACACGGTTTTCGAAGATCCGGGATCTCTATCTAGCTGGCGATACATTGTGTCATCCATGCACCTTACGCATCCAGAAAATCCATGGACTACCTGCCCCGCGAGATATCCGTAACCGAGATAGTCGTGCACCGTCGTGAGCAGTGCGGCTCTCATAGGGAAATATTCTTTCTCTGCGCGTCCCACGTATTGGCTGGCGTTTTCCACAGCGTGTCTAGCTCCTCTTTCAGCAGCCCCACATACAGATTGATGTCGTTCCCTGGTTGTTTCGGCCCTTCAATTAGCATACTCATGTGAATGGACTTCCTCTTCATGCACAACCAGGGGGAAGGTTGTACATCCACACAAACACATGCCACGTGTTATGTGTGCTTCTCTGGCTGCCAAACGGATTGACTCCATTGGTGCTAGGTATGATGTTCCTTGGATCCTTCCCAAATTCTAGGTATTCGAAGTTCAACGCTTGCCACTGGCTCGCATCCTTAGGGTGACTCAGCATCTTGTCTTTTTTATTTATCTCCGGATCATTTCCGTCATCTTCCCGCTTCTTCTCCTCCCTATCCGCGTGCCAACGCAGGAGCTTTGCTACCTTAGGGTCCGCAAAATACCGCTGCAGACGAGGAGTGATCGGAAAGTACCACACCGATTTTCGAGGAGCTTTCTTCCTCTCCTTGTATCGAGTGACGCCGCACACCGGACATATGGTAGACTCCACGTGCTCGTCCCAATAAATGATGCAATTGTTCATGCACACATGGTATTTCACGTGCGGTAAATCCAGAGGACACACGATTTTCTTTGCCTCCTCGAAACTGGTCGGGCACTTGTACCCCTTGGGAAGACGTTCGTGCCAGAATGACATGTTCTCGTCGAAGCATGCGTCGGTCATTTTGTGTTTTACCTTCATCTCCAGAGCCATGAGCGTTACTTTCAGGCGGGTATCCTCAGGCCTGCATCCTTCATACAATGGAGTAACCGCGTCTATCTCCATTTGATCCATCTTGGCTTTCTCTCGGGCGGCAGCTCTTGCGTTATCCGTCTGCTTGAGAAGCAGCTCTTGAATATGAGGGTCCTGCACCCAGCCTCCATCGTCGTCTTCTCCGGCATCTTCATCTTCATAATCATGCCCTTCGTCTTGATCTTCCTCATCATCATGTACGACATCTTCTACATGATGACTATGTACAGCATCACCGTCGTGATCATGTGCTGGAGATTCTTCGTCTTCTCGCCCGCCCTCGCCGCGGTGGTACTTGTCTTGTTGCCCTTCCTCATTTCTTGCCCGGCCCCCATGGACGACTTCATAGTCATGTTCATCACCTTGCCACCGATAGCCATCCATGAAACCACGCAAGAGTAGGTGGTCCCGCACCTGCCCGGAATCCGGGTCCACAATAAGGCTCTTCAGCTTGCATCTTCGACACGGACATCTTATCTCCGTCTCGTTCTTTTGAAGCATCTCGGCCTTCGTGGAGCTCAAAAACCTATTCATGATGCCTTCGGTCATCGTTCGGACCATGGTCGCCTGCGGGGTAGAGCAAAATGATATTTTAGAACCAAGAAAAAATTTGGCATGACCTTCCCTAAAAATAGGACCAAAAAGAATGCATAGTGCCAAAATTCTCGCCAAAACGGAAATGAATCAACATTCCGGCAAAATATTGGCAACTATCGCATTTCAAATACCGGTACCTGCAAACACAAACATATATGCAACACCACAAACACATGCAACACCACAAACATACATAGATCTAGCTAGGCCACAAAAAGTGCATGTGCACGTTGTTGGAGCGAGCTAGGGAGAAAAAAAGTAGATCTACATCATGAAGATAGCTTTCCCCTTACTTACCTATCAAAAAAAGGTAATTTCACCACTTAATTTTGATGAATCTATGGTGGAAATGAGGTGAGGAGGAGGAGGCAGCCGAAAGCTTGGAGAAGGAGGTGGAGGGAATGAAGTGGGGAAAGTGAGTGGGTAGGTGTGGGGCTGTCCAAAATATCTTGTTGGGGTCCCAGGTTACTAATGGCGCACCACCTGCAAATGTGCCGTTAGTAACCCTGGTTACTAATGGCGCACCTGCAGGTGGTGCGCCATTAGTAGTTTTGCAGAAAAGTAAAAAAAATATATACTAATGGCGCACTTTTACAGGGTGCGCCATTAGTAGTTTAAACTAGTAATGGCGCACTGTGAGGCGGTGCGCCATTAGTAGTTTTGCAAAAAAAGAATAAAAAAATTCAGTACTGGCGCACTCCATGTCTGGTGCGCCATTACTAGTTAGAACTAGTAATGGCGCACCAGAGGTAGGATGCGCCATTAGTATGTATGTAAAAATGAAAAAAAAATATCACTAGTGGCGCACCAGTTCTCTGGTGCGCCATTAGTGTCTTCCACACTAATGGCGCATCACCAACTGGTGCGCCATTAGTATATAGTAGTGGCGCACTACTTCCCTGGTGCGCCATTAGTGTCAATCCTATCTATAGCCCTTTTCCTAGTAGTGCTAGTATCATGCATATATACTCCCTCCTTTCTAGTTTATAGGCTTATCTCAAAATTTTAGTTTTTCCATTTTATAAGGCTCAATTTGGTTGTTCTCCATCACATGTTCAGATTCCAAGGTGCATTAAATCATTGCATGCAAGTATAAAGAGAAAGGTGACCAATGCATGTACTTTATGCATGCATGTATTGCAATTAATACATTGGAAAACATAATTTTTTGAGGAAAACAAAAACATTAATTGGGTGTTTTTGCAAACTATAAAAAGTATTCCACCACTCACCATCTACCTTGGTTGGTGAGATTTTTGAATTGAGCCCTATAAGGATGGTTGTAATGGGGAGTATCATATACTAGTATCATGCATATGATATATACTAGTGTATGATACTACTTCCGTAATGCATAGTATCATAAGTTAGTATCTTAGGTTGCCTTATTAATTGTCATGCATCACACAAAGTAGTACAACATTTAATATGACACGGCATCATGATATGATACCACATCCTCTCTTTCCTCATTTAATTGTGTGCCACATCATCCAGAAAGTCTAGTTGGCATGCATGATACCGCTTATGATACTACCATTACAACCAGCCTAAACCAGAAAGGAGGGATTAATACTAACTAGTCTATGATATACTAGCTACCTCACTAAAATAGATGATGTGGCAAGCAATAAATGAAGAAAGAGAGGAAAGTGGTAACATAGCTAGTTACTAGTAGTATGAGTACCATCACACATCTCAAGGCAAGATGAGTCTATAGCCTAATAAATGAAGTGTTGCATGTTACTACACATATGTTACTCCCCACTATGGAGGTAGTAGCATAGACTAGTAACATTCTATGTTACTACCCATTGTGGCTAGTCTTATGTCACTCTATTGTACTTGCTCTAATGCATAGCATCATAGAGTATCTAGTATCATATGTAGTACTTTATTTATATTGTCATGCATGACACATAATAGCATAGCATTTATTATGATACGGTTTCAAGATATGATACTTAACCCTCTCTTTCTTCATTTAATTAATTATATGACAGCTAATCAAAATTGCCTAGTTGTCATGCATGATACTAGCTATGATACCCCCTAACTATCATCCTAGCAAAGAAGGTGTACACATCATTTGTGCGTTGCTTTGTGAGTTTTCATCTATTTGTTCGAGAAGCGGGGAGAAGTTTCAAACATTTTGGCCATGAGGTGCGGCCACTAGCGTAGGCCTAGTTGGTATTTTAACTACATGAAATTCAGATGGAGTTCGGACATCAACAAAATCGATGTGCGTGCTCTCATGACCTCGTGGAAAAAATTGGTAAAATTTGGCACAAGTTTTGATGACCGCTCCTTCCAAACCGGAGCATCTCACATGAAGGATCATGGTTTTCCAAAAGGAGACATGTCAATTCAAACTCATGTGGCCGGTGACTTCATCTTTTGGCCTCATAAAAATTTCCACGGTACGCAATCACCATTATACCACAGGTTTGATTTTCTGGCGCATTTCAGGTATCGTTAGCTATATTTAAGACATTTTTTGAGATTAACATGCATTCGGTGCATAAAAAATTACAACCGGAACTGCATGTGCTGTCGAAAGGGATGAGGATCGCCGTTCGATCTGGGAGCATCCAACGGTGCAGACGTACGATCCGTGGGGTTTGGGTTGTGGCCAATCAGAAAACACGACTCAGATCGTGGGCGGGGTGGTGGGGTTTGGTCGGCACACGGCTTTCATCAATGAACCGTGTGCTATTCGCAAACCAGATTGCATATTTTTGTTCACACATACTATAGTGAGATCAATTGAGTGTGCTACCTCTATGATATAATAATAATAACAAAAAATAGTTCATATTCATTGCCTGAGCTGACAGCATATCAAGGTCAACATATTAGCGGTTCTTACATCAACAGAAAACCGAGCATAACTCACAAATTCAGTACACATGACAGTTCTAAATTGAACGAATTAGGTTGCAGGGTAGGCATAAAGACTAGTCTTACAGCTTAATTCCCATGTACATGGGGGAACTAGGATCATTAAGTTGACCCCGAATGAACTTGGGGTTTTTGATGATTTTACGCTGCTCTGTTACACGGGTGTGTGATCCCTTGGCTGGCAACTCATCAAATTCATCGTACTCGTCCTCATTGGCAACATCGTCGACACCCAGTACCCTTCTCTTCTTCCCATGCATCGCTAAATGGCAGTTCTTATGCAAGGGGTCTTCCACAAAGAAAATCTGGGTAACATCGCTAGCAAGAATGAATGGGTCCGCATGATATGCCATTGTTGTCCTGTTAACACAGGTCTTCCTATACTCATCAATCCTTACCTGATCGAGAGGGATCCATGCGCAGCTAAATAATGCCACCTTAAATTTCACATAGTCAAGCTCCCAAATCTCTTTGATGGTTCCATAGTATACCCTTTTATCAGCTTCATTTTATAGTCATGCATTCTAATCGAACAGAGTTGTTCTGATACGAGGTCTTCTGATCACGTTCCTCAGTGTAGAACATGTATCCATTTACGTCATATGCTTGGTACGTCAACACCATAGGTGATGGCTTTTGTGCCAACCACGTAGCAATGTCATCGATGGATCCTTGTGCCAAACGATTCTTCAGCCATTCAGCGCAGTTCTTAGTGTGCTCCTTCATCTCCACATCTGATGAAGGCACCATTGGTAAGAAGCTTTGGCATATCTCCGTGAAGTTTTCTTTGGCATAAGCGATGAGAACTTGTCTGTTAAGGAGTACCGTCAAATGGGCTTTCTCTGCCAATTCTCCGGGTGTAGCCATTTGCATGCCAGCATGGACCGGCTTACCTTTCAGCCTTCCCTCATGGCGAGAGAGGGGCAAACTGGTAGGTCTTTGTTTCATGTATTTGGTGCAAAACTCAACCACCTCCTCCGCGGTATAACCTTGTAGGATGCTTGCCTCTGGATGGTTTCGGTTCCGACAAAAGCGCTTCAGTATTCCCATGAACCGCTCGAAGGGATACATGTTGCGAAGAAACACAGCACCACAATAATTTATCTCGCCGACAAGGTGCACAGTGAGATGGACCATGACATCAAAGAATGACGGTAAGAAAAACATCTCTAGGTTGGACAATATTCTTGTAATATCATCTTGCATATGATCCAACTCTTCAGGATTTACAACTTTCTGCCATAGTTGGATGAAGAAATCACAAAGGTCAATGAGTGTGTCTCTTATACCTTTGTCCATCAGATTCCTGATGGCCAGCGGGAGGATTTGTGTCAACATTACGTGGAAATCATGTGACTTCATGTCTCCCAACTTCATTTTACCTGAGCTCACATCCACGAGACGTTTGATGTTTGCACAGTGGGAAGAGGGTTTCTTAACTGTCAACAAATAGGTGAAGAACTGGGCTTCTTCTTTTGTACTGAAATTGTAACTCTGGCGAGCTTTGATGAATTTGTCATAATCTTCTGCTTCACTCTTGCGTTTTGATTGATCATCAAGCATATCGAGCCATGAATCGTCACCATCCTTTATTTTACCTTTAATCTTGAGCAGAGTACCAAGGATGCTTTCAGATACGTTTTTCTCTACGTGCATGACATTGATGCAGTGACGTACACGTAGAATCTCCCAGTAAGGTAATTTCCAGAACACTGATTCTTCTCAAACACTTGACCCTTGGGTGTTTGTTTCACCGTCAAAGGGTGGTTCTTGCCAAGCACAACATTAAAATTTTGGGCCATGTTGTGGACCACCTCTCTGTCATAGGGTCTTGGGCCCGCACCTGCCTCTACCGTACCATCAAATTCAGCTTTATCTTTCAGTATGGGTCATTTTTCCGTCAGAACCTACATTGACGCAAATACACTATTTTGCGCGAGTTGGGAAGTCTTGTACTAGCTCTCCTATGCATGCATGTGACACACCCTAGATGTCGCTTTGTTTTCTACCCCGATGTGTTGCCTAATGCCGGCATATCTTGAATGGTGTGATCCAGCATCGCATGTAGATCGAAAATCTCCTTTCTATAAGCATCATAACATTTTACAACAGGTGCATCTATCCACACTGTCAGCAGTTCTTCTGCCAGTAGCTGAAAGTAAATGTCGATGTCATTTCCAGGTTGCTTCGGGCCTTGGATAATCATTGACATCATAATGTATTTTTTCTTCATACACAACCGAGGAGCTAGGTTATATATGCACAAAAGCACCGACCATGTGCTATGATTGGTGCTCATATCACCAAAAGGATTCATCCCGTCAGTACACTCCCCAAGCCTTATACTTCTAGGATCCTTGGCAAAATTTTCAAACTTTTTGTCAATTAATTCCCACTAAGCCCCATCTTTCGGGTGCCTCATAAACCTATCCGCAATTCGCTCATCATGATGCCACTGCAACCTCTTTGCCTCTCTAGGGTTTGCAAACAAACGCCTCAACCTTGGAATTAAAGGCAAGTACCAAACAACCTTGAACGGGATTCCTGTCTTGATCTCGCCATCCAATTTGTACCTGCCCTTTGCTCTCCTGCGCTTGTATCATGCATACTTGCATGTGGGACATGCACGCAAATCTTTGTACTCACCACGGTACAATATACAATCATTCACATAAGTGTGTATCTTCTGTACTTCAAGTTCCAATGGGCAAACAATTTTCTTCGCTTCACTCGTACTTCTGGGGAGCACATTATCTTCCGGAGAATTTCTTTGAAAATACCTAACATCCCTGTGAAACCCTTGTTTGATAGATCGTTTGCTGCTTTAAATCTGAGAAGCGCCAGGGTGGCACTCAACTTGGAATATTTCTTTTTGCAACCTAGATACAATTCTTTCTTGGAGTCCACATAAATGGTTGGTAGATCCTTGTACCCAATCATATCCTTTTTTGGGCCCTCAAAATCTGCAATCATAGCAGCAAAATCTGGCATATCAAGATCGTCGTCATTTGCGTCGACGTCTTGGTTTTCCAGTGGGCGTTTCGGCTTTCCGGTGTTCCATTGGTAGCTTGACGCATCTGCCATGATGTTAGATTCAACATCCATGTGACACTGATCGGGGTTTGGCATCTCGCTGCCCCGGGTATCTTCATCCATGACCTCCTCTTCACCGTGTCTGGTCCAACGTGTATATCCATCCATGAATCCCCTAGAGACTAAGTGCATCTAGACATCTACATGTTCATGTGACTCTGTATTGGCACAATCAGTACATGGACACAGGATGTAATCCGCATCACCAATTCTCCTCTTTGTACTTTTAGCCAAATTCATGAACTCTGTCATGCCACTAATAAAATCTGCGGTTTTCCGATTATTCATCCATCGAGATCGTTCCATCTGCAGCACACGAATGGTAATTAAAAACAAAACAACAACATTAATACACAGATTAACTGCTGCCCAAAGATGCGTGCTTAAATCACAAGGTTTTATTTTAATAATTACTGGGGGTGCTCCATGTTGTTATTCAGACGTGCAATGACAAAAAGTAATGAATAGTCAATTTACACGTAGAGTACTAGTACAACACTACCCTTAGGAATTGAAAACCTTAATTAAGCCACTCACGAAAAGATCACCTTAATTAATTAGCAGTGCGGTGACCTCCACCCAGCAGACAGACAAGTGCAATGTGGCGGCACGCCGAGACAGCAGGGTCGAGGAGCAAAGCTTAGTGCGGCTGCCGCCCGAAGTGCGACCTCCACTATCCCGCCATCGACCGCGATGGATGTGCTCGAATCACGCCGACGCCGACGTCGATGGTTGAACTCCTCCTATCTCCAGCCGCAGACCGAGGATTGACCTCCTATGACGCCGCCACCGCCCACCGACCGAGGATTAACCTCTCCTCCAGTAGCTGCTGCCTAGGCCGCCGCCGCCATCTCTATATGCAGAGCGGCTGTTTACACGGTATCTCACTGTAACTCAATTATATGGACAGGGTAGTACATCGTGCGGAAATCGTGTGTGACGTTGTAATACCTAACACACACGACATGTATAAATAGTGTGCCATATACAACATATAGTGCCATAAGTAGTTCCTAACTGTTAGCTTATCTCCACAGTTTCTCCATTTCCCCCAAATCCGTACATAGCCTCCAAATTCCCTCACGTGGCGCTGACATTGGGGGAATGCGGACGAGTGGTGTTGATGGTTTCGGTGTGGCTACTCCTGCTCGTATCGCTGCCACGACGGCGGTCGCTGCCGAGCATGTGCCTAAGGTCATCACAAGGCAGGTGTACTACGGATCCGAATCGTCCTGTCAGGTTGCAATCTATCCCGATCTTTTTTAGCATGTCCAAAGTATAGCCCCTTGCCGAATCCGTCCTGAATGACCCCCCCAGGAAAGCGATATGCCATAGGATCCGAAACTTGACTACAGACTCCCACAACACGAGTTCGACTCCGAGTTTTGCACCACCGAGAAGTACCAAAAGCTGAGTTGTGTGAACAGGCACACACCCACTCGACGTGTATGCACGGAGGGATTCGACATTGGCAGACGGTTTCTCAGTTGCCCCTTAGAGGTTAGTGCTAATTAAGTTCATCATTTTACTTCAGTTAATGCCACCGCTCATCCAGAATACTATTTAACATTAGCAGGGATACGAGGCTTTGTGCCTTTGTTAACTAGCTGGATGAAGAATGGCATGGCAGGGCTCAAAGTGTTATCACAAAGCTCGCAAAAGATAACATAAAGCTGAAGAAGAAACTGGTTGATCTGGAATGTACAATCAGTATGATGAAGCAAGAAAGAATCAATCACAGGCAACAGATGAAAGCAAGAGACAAGAAGGAACTAGCATGTGTAGTTGTGGTTGTCGCATTAGCCATGTTCTATGCATTGTTTGCAATGATGATTAGGGGTTTTGTTTGACAGTATTGCTAAAGCACATCTAGATGTGTTCTAAGTAATGCACGTCTAGGTCCTATGCCATTGATGTTACGCGAAGATTCGTGCAGATATTTTTCTGTGTTTTTCTTTTCCTTTCTAGTTTGATTATTACTGGCTTTATCAATAAGAAGAGCTCAACATATTGCTTGCCAACTGTCCTACTCCATTCATACCGATACCGGTGCATAATCCCAAAACTCGTTCCTTGTTTTTGTCCTAAAAAAGGAAACCAACCAAATAGCCAATAGAAGTCCTGCGCAATCCCGGGAATTTGGAGTGACCGGGTACAAATAATTGTGGTTGATTATATCAGCGGCTAGATAATATGTCAACCCCCACTTCAATTGGCAGATCCTCTTCTCTGCATACTCTCCTTAAGTGTCCACCATCTTCATCATCCCCGGTAGGCCGCCCTACACACTAGCACACACTCTGCAGCCATGTCGAGTGACAGCGAGGACGATAGTTCGGCCAGCAGTCTGGCGCTCGATGATAGGTCAACATCAGAATCATCCCGCTCATCTTCCATGAATCCTGCGTTGAGCCCAGACCTCGATTATATCCGGTTCATGGAAGGGACGCCACCTCCGGACTCGTCAGGAGACAACCAGATGGACGAGGAGCCGTCCGAGGACGAAGAAGAGGACGACGATGATGATGAGGAGGAATGGTCGAATGAGGAGGAGGAGGACGACGAAAGCAACGACGATGACGATGGCGGCGGCGATGAAAAGCCAATGGTCAGCAGCAAGAAGCGTCCTCACCAAGACGATGTAGCGGGGCCATCCAACAACAACAACAAGAAGAAGAAGAAGAAGAAGGACTGTATATATTTCTGTTTATCGTGTCAATCTCATCGTAGATGGTTAGTAATATGTATTTGACAGAGATTTTCTACATTATTTTCAATAGGTTGGTCTGTTAACCTATGTGCCCTGACGAGCACAAAATTCACAAAAAAGACCGTATGGGCTGTCTATAATGATCGCACACAATTCTGATTAACGACTTGTTTGACGAGTATCACACACATCTTGGTACGTCGAATCCTTTGTGTTCTCCTCAATCATCGCAAGCGGTTCATCAGAGTGAACTGTATGCCGTATATCGCACACACCTTGATCTGGCTGCCCATTTGTATTGTTCTGTCTCATCGCAAACAGTTCGTATAGATCAACCGTATGCCTCTCATCGCACACGCAACTAAAATCTGAACCGTGTTTGATGTATCATTCATCGCAAACGTTTTGCATCTTTTTTGATGGTTTTTTACATCACCGTTTGTGATTAATGCATCGCACACAGTTTCGTCAAAGGGTCTCTGATCGTAGTGTCGCGTTAGCAGCATCTTGCAGTAGTGTTTGTCAATATTTTCAGGTTGTGAAGCAAGTATATTTTATATTGATTCATTTTGGCTGCAAATTTACCAGATCATTCTCATGACAATAAAACCTCTCTCCGCCAATTTTGGGATAATTTCATCAAGCCAATATTTCTCTAGAATTTTCTCAAGTTTCAGGGCAGAGAGGATAGCTGTGAAGGAAGTACTATTTTGGCAAGTCCATTTGGTATGAAATTTTTACAGCATCATCACATGTCCAAATAATCACGCCCTGCCAAATTTGCTCTCAAGTTGATACTCCATGTGAGTGCATCATGTAGATGAAGTTTCTAGACTAAATATGCAGTTACAAAGCAACTATGTTGTTTTTTGCTCCATTTCTTCTCTAATTCCACAGGATTATAGCCCTTCCTAAGATAAACCTCCTAGACATCACATTTGGCCCTTAGCATCACTCTATTGATCACACTAACATGACCAAGTTTGATGCAACAAACTTCTCTAGATGAATCCCATCTATCCATGGCTTCTTTTGCCTATCCTTCACCTCGCATAGTCCCCACTATGGAGAGACAACACTTTAGACAAAGTTTGGAATCCCCTCGTGACCTCCCTTTGCCTTGTCCCATGGTGACCGCACAGCTAGCACGCCTGTGCACGCGCTCTGTGCGCTGTGGCCGCGTCCAGGATGTCGCCTAGCTCCGGCCCCTCTCCCCCTCGTCGTCTTCGCGCACGTGAGCATGTATAATGTCTTCCTCTCGTCATTGCCTTCTCTCTGGACCCCTCTTCCCCTACAGAAACCTCCTCGTCGACGCTCGCAACCGCGTGCCCACAGGCGAACAGGGCGATTTGGCTTGGAGCTTGCCCGTCTTCTTCCTCCCCGTGCCCCCTTGGCCTCCTCTGCCCTGTGAGCCTGCCCTCTGTTCCTCCCTGTCACCTACCTTCGAGCTCACATGCGTGCACATGCGTCCACGGCGACACTAGCTCATCCACCCCTCCCCCTGGCTATTTAAGCTGCTCCCGACCGCGTCCCTCATCACCAGCAGCCCCCGTACTCGTCTGACCCCGCCCAACCACTTCCCTGAGCTCGAGCCGCCCTCCATGTCCACCATTGTCGCCACAGCCGCCGACTCTGGCCCGATTTCGGTGACCCCGAGCTCTCCACCACCAGAGACCTCCACATCCATCCTAGAGCCGCCCTATCACTCCCCGTCCTCCTCTGGTGGCCTCTCCCCACGGGCTCAATGGCGCCTGAAGCTCCCGTCCGCTACGACCGAGGTTCTGGCAAGTCCAGCACTCGCGGGCGCGCGTGAAGAGCCCAGGTGGGTGCACCTCCCTGTGCTGGTTACTCCGGTGGCCAGGGCCACGCCTGAGTCGGCCCGAGCTACCGGGGTGAGCTCCGGCGCTGCGCCCCTTCCTCTGCTCCGTCGGGCGCTGATGGACGAAGACGGAGACGAAGGCCAGGCGGGCCCCACCCGTCAGCCGCACAGCCCGTTGACCCCGCCCTCGCTGACGTGGATTAGTGGAAACGTATTCCTCAGAATATGTTTTTGCTAATCGAAAGCATAAACTGCTGCAGTTGTCGGCGGGAATACGCTTTTACTTCACCAAAAGCGTATTTCCTTGAGTGTGCGTTCTGTTTTCCAGCCGAGGACCTGTTTGTGATGATTTTATTTACAAATGGGTCCCTTGCAGAAAAACTCTTATATCTTTTTGCTCACAACTCTAATTGAGGTGATTCCAAAGACCACTTCTTCGTCTCGTCGAGCCCGCTCTCTTGGTATCATTTTCACCATGTATTATCATTTTGAAAATGACCATTATGCCGTTGCCCTTATTCAGCCCCCTCTGAGAGAGAATGTTTTCCGACGATCCTTTCCGCGAACTTCCCGCACTTCCTCCCGGTGAATCCTTCCCTCCCAGGCAAGCCACACTCTCCACTTGCATGATTGCAATGCAGTGACGTGGTTTTATTTATTTGAACGTATTTAAAATATTGCTTTAGTTACATGACTTTGTGCATGGCATTTCCTAGAGTTGTTGTGATCTTGCTATTGCCATGCTATGGATTGGATTACTAGGATTTATGCTTGCAGTTGATGGATATCATGTTGCCATTGGATTATTAGTGGCTAGTATTATTTTCATCATGAGGGTAGTTGATATTATGTTTTGGAGTAAGATTTTGGATACGGTGATTGCATGTGGACCTTAGATTAATATCGGGTTCTTGTTATTGGATTAGTAGTTTTATTGTTCTTGGATCCAGCATGCTCTTAATATTTTGTTACCCTCGGATTATTATGTTATGGCTAGGTTATGCTTTGGATTCTTTGTTGGATATTGCTATGACTTGGTTGACAGATGGATATATGATATCACAGTATTAGTTATCACGGAGATACTTTGGGATAAATTTCGTCATTAAGTTGATCAGGTGCCCCCGAACCGGGCTTTTCTAGTGCAACCACGCTTGCCTTTATGGGAAGGCCCTAACGCGGTCTATTGTCATGCCTCTCGCCGGTGCCTCCAACGAGGGAAGGTTATGGACGCGCGCTACCCTAATCAGGTGGGCGGCCATAAGCCTTGTGTGCCCGAGTTTTTTGCGCGCTTTTGTCCCCGTTTGGGACCATTTATGTTTTGCCACGACGGTGGCCGGCTACGTAGGTGGCAGATGTCACGCGTTGACATCGGGGCCACCCGTGAGTTATCTGAAAGAGGAGTTTGTCGGAGTGGCCAGGAGAGTGTCACGACAGTAGATCGGTTTTGTCGAAACATCGTTGGTCCACCCAAATGGGAGTGCGAGGCCATGGGTTCCGTAGTGTGGGTACATTGTACTAACCTCTACAAAGTGTGTGTATGTTTAATCTATCGATAGCCACGTCCTCAGTCATGGGCACAAGTTCGTACTAGGTCACACCATTCGATCAACACTCACATGACGGAATCACTTATAGGTGATTTATATGTTGGTATATTGTTAGCAGTAATAGCTTGGCAGGATGTCGATGATGATGTTGAGATGATCTTGAGGATGATCATTCAGTTTGTGATGTGGTCACGAGGTGATCATATGGATGCTTTGATCACGAGGTGGATCACGAGGTGATCGAGATGGTATATTACTTGGCCGAATAGTCAAGAGTGAGATGGTTATTGAGATTTTAGATGTTGGTTTATCAGCATTGTAGTAGTTTCATATCATGCTTAGGAGATGCTTTCATATCATAGTAGCTATTAATTTAATTAACCTGCTTCATGCTATGTTGTTCTTTTGCCTTGATGCTTTTGGTTGTTGTGAGCTTGCAAGTACATTCAATGTACTGACCTGGCGTGTCATGCCAGATTGCAGGTGATGCCTTGATTGATTGTTTGTCGAGGTTACCGCACGTGCGAGCTAGATCATGTACTAGCCAGAGTCCCTGCGGAGTGGAGTTCACCACCTTCATCGTTGTTCCGCTGCTAAAAGTATTCCGCTATCACGAGTTGTTCCACTCCTCGCATAGAGCTACCTTAGCAGGCGTAGTGTCGTCGTGTTGATGTGATCTTTTGTAACATCAGACCTTTTGTATCATTATCCTTTGTAGTAAGAGATGATTTGTTATATGTCAAGCAGTGCTGTATTCCAGAGACTTCTCCTCGTTCTCTGGGCTGGAATACGAGGTGTTCCGGTCTCTTTGAGCCGGGGTGCCACATTCTCCTAGTGCATTTATTGTCAATCTAACACTGTCATCTAAACACCTCTTTGGGTAGAGTTAGTTCAGGGTTAGTCATTGTTTAGTATCATTGTTATTTAGGAAACGTAGGATAGCGTCGAATTTATTCTACCTTGACTTGTACTCCAAGATGACCATGTTATATGCCCACGAGGTTCAAGCAATACCATCAACTATTTCACCAATCTCTCTTTGTGTCCCTTTTAACTCTCATGAGCTAGAAACTAACTCTAACCTCCAGCTAGGTAGAGTAACCAAACAGTGCCATTGTTAAATCAAATGGAAATGCTTGTTCAATACTCCCTCCGGTCCTTTTTACTCTACATATAAGAATTGTCTAAAGTCAAACTTCATAAAGTTTGACCTTATTTATATGAAAAAATATCAACATCTACCATGCTAAAGTTATACAATATGAAAATTTAAGTCATGACACATGTACTGATATTTATTCCATATTGTGAATGTTGGTATTTTGTTCTATAAAGTTGGTCAAACTTTATGAGGTTTGACTTTAGACAAATATTATATGTGAACTAAAAAGACTCGGAGGGAGTACAACATGCTTAACAACAACCAAATATAGTCATTCATAGAGCTATTGTTAAATTTGATATTGATGAAATTGAACTGCACAGTTCATACTAGCACATATAGAACATCACACTGTTAATAGCTGATATAAACAAGGCATACTACGAACAACCAAAGATGGCAATTGAAACTGGACATATGCTAACTACAAACAACCGAACAACCATAAACCGTAGAAATAAACAAGGCGTAAGGCAAACAAACAAATATAGCAATAAATACTGGATAGGTTTTCACTACAAAAGGGGTTCCAGAAAACAAATCATGGGTTTCCTCACTTGTCACAAATTGGCTCCTCCTCGTGGCGCTGCCGATGAGGTCCGACTTGCCAGATGAGGATCCCAAGCCATCATCGCAGAACATGTCCTTCAAAAATGACAAAAGGGGATCCACGGTGATGAAGGATGGAAAATTGTTCATAACACGCCGCAGGAGATCAATGGTAGGGCCATCTATGATATCGACTGCTGTCGAACCCAAAGAGTTGGGGTGGGAAACTTAACGTGTGACATAATCCACGTCAAGCCGTCGGTGTCGATGACCTCGATGTCGTAGCCGTCATACGTGACATGGCAGAATACTCGAGCCCACTGATTGAAAGGCATAATCCAGGTCCAGTCATCTTCCTCGGCGGACACCTCACCGACGTCGGGTGCAGAGGTCGTGGTAAAGCTCTTTTGGGCCATTCGCTCCTCGAGCTCCCCGGGAAGCGTAGCCGGGCTTAAGCTGTGATGCTCTAGAGTGGGGGAGGGGTGGGGATGGGGAACTCTAAGAAAGCGACGTTTTGCATGCGTCATCTAAGAAACTCAGGGCGGCGAGGGTATGTATATTGGTGGGTAAACTGCACGGGAAGACCGACAGAGGTCGACCATGGAGGCGGCGCGGCGGCGGCGGCGACATAGCTAGGTTTGGAGTGAGGGAGGGGTGGTGTGTATGTGTGTGAGCAGGGGATTTGGGGTGAGGGAAGGATTTTTGGTGTGTGTGTGTGTGGAGGGGGCCCAAGGTGGTGTTTCAGCAAATGACGCGGGTACTGAAAATTTTACTAGGCGGGAGTAAAATGGCCAGGCTACCCAAAATTTGGATCAAGGGATTGAAGCAGAGCGGGGTGGGAGTAACGAACAACACACACGGTTAAAACATAATAATCGTGAGCTATCAAACATGGAAACACTCCAGTCGAGCAGATATTTTTGAGATTGCAAGGGATGGAGGCGGGAGAAAAATGCTGGGGCTACTGAAAATTTGGATCTACTGATTGAAGCAGAGCGGGAGTAACAGACATCGCACACGGTCCAGACATACTAGTCGTGTGCTATCAAACAGAAAAACCATCTACACAGGTAGATATTTTTGAGATTGCGAGAGAGTAGATATTTTCGAGAGGGGGAGCGAAGCCTCGTGGAGCCCAATCTACTGTGATCATGTGGGTGACAGGGTAGGGGCAAAGCACACGGATAGTCATAGGGAACCGTGTCTATTTCATACCCAACCATAGACGGTTGTTGCATCTGACTCGTCTGTTGTTTATAAATTTGGCCAAAAAACGCGGGAAAGGGTCAAAACATGAACACACTTCCATGTGGACCAAATATATGTATGAAAAGTGTGGTTTGATGTTCATATACCCAATGCACAACTTTGATGTGCCACCTGTCGCACAAAGCGCACATTATTATTGCTAGTCCCCCCCCCCAACACACACACACACACACACACTTTGTGTTGTTGGGAGGGGAATCTGAGCTATGAATGCATGCCCCCAAATAGCTAGGTCTGACATCTCACCGTACCATAACACAAAACTGAAAGGCGTACATCAACCCCCTCCCCCTTTGCTTCCGATCAAATGTGGACTGTGTGCGGGCCCACAGATGTGTTCTTTTGGCGTTAGATGGGTGAGACCACATACGAAACACACCTGTGGGTGGCCCGATGTGTATGTGTGTGTGTGAAAATGCTGTGCTATGATATTTAAATAACCAAATCACAAATTTTATGTGGCACATGTGCATCGCAAATTAACTAGGCATCCCCGACCCCACGAAGGTTCATCTAGTATGAAGTAGTACTGTGCCCCCCCCCCACACACTTTGAGTCGGTGGGAGGGGCATCTCACCAAGGCGTATTGTAAGACAGACCAAGAAGAATCACCACCTTGGTCGTATAACTGCTCTTGTTTGTTGTGTCAAAGTCATGCATGGACGTTCCACACACGGTGATGTAGGGTGGAACCCTATACGGCAGATCTTTCACGAAAGGAGCAGAACCCAACTAAGAACATGAAGAACACGGGGAAGAATGGAGAGAAATCACAAGGGGAAACACTCAAGAACAATTCCAATAACACATCCACTAGACAATCAAACACACAAGATCCACAAGGTACATGAACAACAAAGGGAAAGATACAAGGTAAGGTTCATCTCCATGAGGAGGTCTTGAATCCACAAGGGGATCTTCCCGTGAGGGGTCTTGAATCCAAGGTGGATCTTCTCCGAAGAGGGGCCGCGGTCTCTCTTGTGGAGTAGATCCGTAATGGATGAGCAAAGCTCTATCTCTAAATAAGCTACTACTTTGCTGACCCTAACTAGGAGCAGGGGAAGGAGTATATATAGTCTAAGCCACGAAGGGGTAAGTGGGAAAGGGATACATGGACCTCTGGCCCGACTCTGCGCAGGTAGGCGCCGGATGTCCGGGCTCTCGTGAGAGACCAGATGTCCGGGGCGGTTGGTCGGATGTCCGGCCCGAGCGGGGTGGCCTTCTGTTGGCTCCTATTGTTGATGCCAGATTTCCGGGGGAAGGCCGGATGTTCGGGCTGTGGCGTTGCGTCGGATGTCCGGGCCCATGGGCCGGATGTCCGGGCCCATGGGCCTGATGTCCGGCCGCTAATGCTTTGGTCGTCTGTTGGTGCAGCTATTGCGCGGCTGCCCAGGCGTCGGATGTCCGGCCTCTGACCCAGATGTCCGGCCGTTGTAGCTTTAGCAGCTCCGTCTTCTTCCGTCGTCGCTTCCATGCTTCCCTCGCGGATGGTGTAGTTGTTCCTTGGTGCTTGCACTCCTCCTCGTCGTCCGTAGTGTTCCAACAATACCTATGCATGGACACGAGTGGAGTGTCAAGTAGTATACCATCCTCGAAGGTGTCAAATGAGCACGTGTAAAGGAGATGATTCACCTTTGTGTATGTGAAGTAGATGTCGCACGTGTCACTCGCCGAACGGACTCTTGACATGGTGATGTCCATAGGATGATCTGCATCATCTCCCCTCCCTTGGCAAAGATCCGACCTCGGATTGAAAACCAAATCACCATGGGAAAGAGATCGCTTCGCCATGTAGAAGTGGACGTTCACCAAGTACTTGTCATGTTGAAGCTCGAAATGGGCACTCTCCAATGTCGCACCGTCTAGTGATTCCTTCAAAAGGAGTAAGGACAACAAACACTTGGAAAATCAAATGTGGTTAGCGTTAGTGCAAAACCAGACATTCAAGAGGTGATTCACCCAACAAGTGTCATCATCATGCAAAGTATATGGTGTGACAAAGGATTGTGACATGGCATGTAAGCATATCAATCGAGCACAAGAAAAGATATCATGGGGACAAGCATGTAAATGTTAGGTAGTGATGCAAATATGTGTAACAAGAGAATAAGCATCTACCTCAAAGTCATAGCAATCATGCACAAAGAACTCGACAAATGGTCGATGGTAGGCATAAGAAACATTCACAACACCAAATAAAATGAAGTGTCTAAACACATGGGACAAGTGTAAGACAATCCAAACATAACATGCAAGGGGTGTAGTGAATATCGTGTGGCACTCAACACAATGGAAAGAGCAATTATTCATCATGTGTGAGGCAATCGAGGAAAGCATGTAGCAATCAATGGGACATGGCATATGTGAAGTGATGACATTGTTGCAACCAAACATATGAGAGGAGCAAGTAATCCAAGAATTGGATGCAACACAGAAGGCATACATATCATGATGCATGGAATGGTGGAAATGACAAGTCGAAGAAAGATCTCTAACATGTGAGCAATCAAGTGGTCCAATATGAACAAGAAGTCTCATGGTGCAAGCAACACAAATAGTATGATCCGCAATATCCATGCTCAAGAAAGATGTCACCTTGAAGGTGTGTCCTTGTGGATTCTTCACAATGCCGAAGTGGTAGGAAAGGTGTTAGAGAAGCGAGTCGTGGTCGAATGTATGAGGCTCGCTCTCAAGAGCTCGAATGGTCAACTCATGTGAAGCGGAAGTCGACACAAGGTCCAAGTATCCTACACATGCACACAAGAAAGCAAATAATGTATGCGCATGGTAGATAAACACATCATCCATCATGATGGTTCTCTTCTCTTGCACATAACCATTAGAAGCACAAGTGCATGAACAATATGATGCAACAATGGCTATATTCATGGCACTAGGTATATGGTGCAAAGATGTAAGACAAGCATGCTTCACAAGAAATATGTCAAAATCTCCAAATATAAGTGAGAATGCTATGGGCGCAATCTCATGAGCAAAATTGGAATCATTGTTGCACTCAATACATGGCAAATTGTCTAACATGAGAGAGGCAACACATGGAGATATATGACAAGAAACAATAACAATCATGTCGTGCAAAGCATGTAGATGATTGTCAACAACCACATGAAGCGAGCAAGTATCAATCATCGGTGATGCAACAAGGCAAGCAATCATAGTAATCAAGTCATGTAAGGTAGTAGTGCGAAGATGCAACATACTAGAGTAAATCATAGCAATCATGTCATGAGAGCAAATAATATACATATGCAATGTACATGACATATCACAAGCACAGACACAAAGGAAGATAAAAGTATCAGCATAGGCACGGGGTACAAAGAAAACATGGCAATAGCAAGCAATATCTCCACCAAGCATGCAAATACACATACAAGTACAAGAATCAATCATCATGTGTAATGCAAAGCATGGGTCACAAATGCATGTCAATGGTATAGGAATGAACATATCATGCAAAGTGAACATGGCAAGATGGGCATATAATATGCAATGGACAATAACCCATAGCCAAGTGAGGGCCATGTAGAAGAAATGCGTGAAGTATTTGCGCGAAGAGAGCGGTGGGAAAGGCAATCCATGGGATCCCAAGTCATCATTGCTCTCTAGAGCTCGTTTTGTCAACTCATGAGATTGCGAGGTTGACAAGTATGCATGGGTACCTACACAAAAGAAACACAAACGAAAGAAATTGTGTGTGTGGTAAATGTACACATCATCCATCATGATGTGTATGTGCACGTGAGAGTTAGCACAAGATAAGCATTGACCAAAGAAATTCGATGCATGGTACAAGAACATGTCATCCATCATGAAAGAATAGTTATTGTGTATAGCACGATGGGGACACAAATTGCGCATACAAGTATAAGGCACAGCAATAGCATTTTTATTCATGGGGAGCATATTGTGCACACAAGTGTTGGGATCATGCAATGTATAGGATGAATTAAAATCTCCTAACATGTATGAGGAAACTATGGGGGTCTCCTCATGAGCAATATCGGAAACATCATATGGAGAAAATGGACAACATCCAAAACAATGCATATCGGAAGCTAGGTGGTCATGGCATGGCATATGAGATAAATGATGCAAAGGGAGCATATCAATATCATCACAAGAGAAACAAATGCCAATAACCATGGGCTTGTCATCTATGCCATATGTGCAAATTAGGTTTTTTTTAATAGCATATGCATAGTCACTATGAAGAGATTGCAAATATGACATATTATTGATCTCATGCATAGCATATGACAAGTCAAGAGGATTGGCAAACATGATGTGACCTAAAGAATTGTCACAAGAAATCCTATGCAACATGGCATCACAACTAATAGACTCCACATGGAAATCATCAAACTCATCGTAAATGGGTAAATCATCGCATGGGGAAGTCGCACTAGCATGAAGCATGGTAATAGGTTGTTCAACATCATGCAAGCAATCAATGTCAAGAATGTACACTAGTGGGACTAGAGCATCACCATCACCTATGTTACTGTTTTCATTCCACTCAAGTGGTGTAGGTGAGGCGGGAAAGACCAAATGGTGGTCATCTTCATCTTGATGGAACCATGTGGGGGGTGCATCATATTCCACCATGGCCATCGTCTTGTCCAAAGGTAGGACGTAGTCGTCGCAAATCGGCGCGTCATCATATATGGGACCTAGCACCAAATGAGGAGACACAATAGAGGGAGTTCAAGTTGTTAGTGTTGAAAGTGGACTCACATGACCTATCAACTATCTCACTCTCTCTATGTGGTGGTGTGCTCACTCCCTCAAGGTAGGTGCACTCAATCTCACGTATGGTGGAGTTACTCATCTCACTCAAGTGGTGGGTGTTGTGGCTCTCCTCACATGGGAATTGTGGCAACACATCATATATTGGGCTAGTGGTGAAGTCACTCTCACTCTCAATATGGTGGCTAAAGTCACTCAAGTCATCATATGTCGCCGTGGTCGAAGGGAAAATCCCGTGCTCAACCATCTCATCATTGTGGATGAAGGCCGAAGATGGCACATCATCACTCTCGCCTCCTAAGATGGAAGCATTCTCCATGCTCGTCACCATGTCGCATGCCTCCAAAGCTTGTTCCTTGAGGGTCTCCGTAGTCGTACTCGTCACCGCACCATCTTGAATAAGAGTCATGGAGGACTCGGCATCATCAATTCCACAAAGAGGTATGGCGGTGAAGTCGAACTTGGGAGCATCGTCTTGGAGCTCGTCGGGCTTGGACATCTTGGTGGTACTATCCTCATGCTTGTTCTCATGGAGCTTGGTCGTCACAAAGGGAGCTTGGGGTGGAGAAGCCTTGGCCTTCATGAGTTCTTGTTCCGCCTTGGGAGCACCAATGTAGTTGTCATCGGGGGACTTGTAGTTCTCGAGGAAGATCGTCTTGGAGATGTCGTTGTGCAATCCCATCACGAAATGGAACTTCATCGAAATGGGGTCGTCCACGCCGGCTCGTCGCAAGGCAATCTTCATCTCCTTGAAGTACTCGTCGATGGACTTGGATCCTTGGATGGTGTTCTCCAATTGGCGTTGAAATTGTTCTGTGTAGGTTGGAGGCATAAACTATCATCGCAAAGCTCTCTTCGTCTTGGGCCAACTCATGTCATAGCTCTCCTAAGGTGTGTGAAGCCACCATGTGGACGCGTAGTCAAGGAAGTTCATTGTGGCGCACTTCACTTGATCTTCGGGAGCAACTTGATGTAGCTTGAGGTAGTCGTCCATTAGGCGCTCCCACTCAAGATACTCCTCGGGTTCTTGAGTCCCATAGAAAGGAATCGCATGGTCGATGTCGAGGTCATAGTAGCTTGTGGAAGTCGCGGACTTGAGCTTGGGCAGCTTCTCTTGAAGTGCTTGTGGGCGAACATGCCGTATTTCCATAGGCGAAGATGCCTTGAAGTCGCTTGGCGAAGATGCCAAGGGAGATGGTGAAGTCGTTGAGTGGTTGTTGGTGTTGAGCTCTTGACCTTCACGTTCGTGGTGGTGATGGTGTCTATGCCGATGTGACCTTGCCAGAGATGGCAGCTCGGAAGCATGTGTACTTGAGCGTCTTCTTGAAGATGAGGAAGATCGCTTGTAGGACTTGATCAGGGCCTTGATCTCTTCCATTTGATCTTGCATCTTGGGGTTGGTAGAGTTATTCGTGGCATCGAACTCGTTATTGTTGTTCTGGACCGAAGGGGAAACGCCTTGCCTATCCATCACAAGACTCGAGTAGAGGTGAGTAGGAAATGAGATAAACAATACCAAGTTACCTTTTCCCAAAGTTGAGGATGTATCCCGTTTCACTCAATGTGAGATGAAAGAATAGTGGAATTGGTACCGGACTTGTTCACTCACACCTACAAACTAAAGCTTATGGAGTAGCTCGGTGAGGATAGTGGCAGAAAAATTTAATGCAAAATGTTAGCAAGAGTCAATAATGTTGAAAGAGATTCAAAAATTCGCAAGTCAAACAAGTATACCAATAGCATTGAATGGCACACGGAAACACACACACGGATAGATAAATGGGGTCGTGCAACCAAGGAAAGAGCTCAAAATGTGGAATCCACGGAAAATGCTCTTGTTGCACAACTCTAGAGAGACACTAGCACGATTGCTCAATAGGAGGATACGACACTTGTGCACAACCTATAGGATACAAAAATGAAATGACTTCTATCCCAAGTATGCTATGTATATGATGTTCCGGTGGTATGATCCAAGATGATCGGATATGACAATCTTATGCAATGTGGTATGATGCTATGGCACTTGCTTAAAAGCTCTTTGTTCACTCTTTTTCTTTGCTTAAAAGCTTATTCTTTTTTTATATGGCCACAATGCGAAATGCACAAACCAAGATAGCAATTGGGTATATGCAGGAACAATCTTGTGACACAAGGGATGATATGATACCAATATGAAATGGTATGTATGCAATGGATGGTGTAGCTCACTGATGTGCACAAGTAACATTGCCGACAATACTCAAATGGCTAGTGTCAATAGGCAAGTGACGCAAAATGGGCTTGGGTTATCAATGCAATGGCAAGGAAATATACAATGGAGGGATACCACGATACCAAGATGATATGGAGGTTATCGTCCGTGGTGATGATGAGTGGCGGTGATCTTGATGGAGATACCAAGATGATGGAGACTCTTCCCTAGGTATCTGAAACACCTTAGGAAACGAAAAAAGAGCGAACTCAAAATCTCAAATGTCAAATGTCAAGTGGTGGTAGCGGGATGTGGTGGTGGTTTTGTGGAAGCTCAATGGAATTGCGGAATGGCAATGATGGGTTGTGGAGTACGCAATGAGGAAATGGAGGGTAAGGTGGTGTACGATACACGGTGTCGGAGTTGGAAGCACGGTCCCTAAGTAGACTAAACACCTTAGGAGAGACAACTCTCAACACAAACTAAACTGGGTTAAGTTGCGGTGGCGGAAGTGTATGGTGGGCAAGCTTATGCGGAAGTTATGGTGGTGGTTGATGAAGAAGCAACTGTCCCTAAGTAGCCTAAACACCTTAGGAGACTCAAATCACAACTCAAACAACCTCATATGCTATGGGGATCAATATGGGTTAGGTTATGCGGATGATATGGTGGAAGCCCTAGGCAAAGATGCCAAAGTTCCAAAAATTTGATGGAGTCAAATGGCATTGGTAGTACTTTTGTGGGAAGGGGGGTGTCAAGAGCTTCAAAGCAAGCTAAAGAACGTCAAAAACGGACTCTAGATGAATTAGTTATGGACAAAACAGTGAAACGGGAAAGCTGAATGTATAGGGGCCGCACATCCGGGGTTGGGGCCCGGATATCCGGGGGTGTATGTCCAGAACCATGCAGATTTGGCACTCCAGGAGCTGGATGTCCGACTTGGGGCCCGGATGTCCGGCCTTTGGCCCGGATGTCCGGCCTGACGATTCCAGATCGGGATTTGTACTTCGCAACTCGATTTGGGGGCGGAAATAGATGATTTTAGGGGCAAAAATTTGATGGATTTCGTGGATGAAAGGTGGGGAAACTTGAGGAAATGCTATATCCACTCGAAACCAAGCAAATCCATGGATCAAAATCAACAAAACATCATCAAACAAACAAATCACAAAAAAAATTGGGCCTATTTTTGGTGGGGATTTTCGAAATTGGGGAAGAACACAACAAAATTAGGCTAGAAAACAAGGGGGAGGCTCCGAAATCGTGATCAACGTGGCTCGTCATACCAACATGATGTAGGGTGGAACCCTATATGGCCGATCTTTCACGAAAGGAGCGGATCCCAACTAAGAACACGAAGAACACGGGGAAGAACAGAGAGAAATCACAAGGGGAAACACTCAAGAATAAGTCCAATCACAAATCCACTAGACAAATCAAACACACAAGATCCACAAGGTACATGAACAACAAAGGGAAAGATACAAGGTAAGGTTCATCTCCATGAGGAGGTCTTTAATCCACGAGGAGATCTTCCCGTTAGGGGTCTTGAATCCAAGGTGGATCTTCTCCGAAGAGGGGCCGTGGTCTTTCTCGTGGAGTAGATCTATAATGAATGAGCAAAGCTCTATCTCTAAATGAGCTACTACTTTGATGACCCTAACTAGGAGGAGGGGAAGGAGTATATATAGTCTAAGCCACGAAGGGGTAAGTGGGAAAGGGATACATGGGCCTCTGGCCCGACTCTGCACGCAGGCAGGTGCCAGATGTTCGGGCTCTCATGAGATGTCGAATGTCCGGGGCGGTTGGCCGGATGTCCAGCCCGAGCGGGGTGGCCTTCTGTTGGCTCTTGTTGTTGATGCCGGATTTCCTGTGGAAGGCCGGATGTCCGGGCTGTGGTGTCGCGCCGGATGTCCGGCCGCTGATGCTTCGGCCGTTTGTTGGTGCAGCTATTGCGTGGCTGCCCAGGCGCCGGATGTCCGGCCTCTGGCCCGGATGTCCGTCCACTGTAGCTTCCGTAGCTCCGTCTTCTTCCGTCATCGCTTCCAAGCTTCCCTCATGGATGGTGTAGTTGTTCCTTGGCGCTTGCACTCCTCCTCGTCATCCGTAGTGTTCCGACAATACCTATAGATGCACACGAGTGGAGTGTCAAGTAGTATACCATCCTCAAAGGTGTCAAATGAGCACGTGTAAAGGAGATGATTCACCTTTGTGTATGTGAAGTAGATGTCTCACGTGTCACTCGCCGAACGTACTCTTGACATGGTGATGTCCATAGGATGCTCTGCATCATGCGGACCCATAAAATAGGCTAGCTTGTTGCCGATAACCATGCCAGGGAGTGCCTGAAGACAGCCACTATGTGCATGTGGCCCAAACATATGTATGAAGTGTCATGTGGTGTTTGAATATACCCAATGCACAACTTTGATGTGGCCGCATGCTTTTGGAACCGAAAAGTCCACACACAAAGCGAGGGTTCACGAGCCCTCAAACTTTTGGAACCGGAAAGTCCCCACACGGAGCGAGGGCTCGTATACACGGAGCGAGGGCTCGTATACATATATATAGGGATTCATGTGTATACGAGCCCTTGAACTTATATGCATGCACATCAAAGTTTGAGGGCTCATGCACACATCAAAATGTTGTGCTTTTGGTACTCAAACATATGTGCATGCATCACGCATGTCCATACATATGTTTGGGGCACATAGATGTAGTGGTTATCTTTGGACACTCTCCCTTGCTTGGTTATCATCGACGGCCTATATATTCGTGGGCCCGCGTGGACGTCCTTCACTTCGACCAACAACGCAAGAGAGGTTACTAGGGTGGATTGTTCTTCTCTTGGTTCGCATTACAGTATAGTCGTACATCGATCATGGTGAGATTCGAGACCTAAGTTCGAGGGCTCGTATATATATATATATATATATATATATATATATATATATATATATATATATATATATATATATATATATATATATATATATATATATGCACCTTCCTCGGAAACCTTTAAGTCCCCCACACAAACCGAGGTTCATGACACGTAGTATATATATGTTGCCCCCCTCCCCTCTTCGACGCGTAATATATACTCGTACATACCGTAACACAACCCGAAAATAATCCTCCTTGTTCATCAAATTACTTTTCTCGTTGTGTCATATATTAGATCAACGACCTCACGGACCCATGGAGGGAAGATTCACGGGCGAATGAGTGACAACCATCATCTGCACATGGCCCAATGTGTTGGTGATGTTTTTAATACCCAATATGCACAACTTATTTGCGGCACCTGCCTCAAAAACCGAAAAGTCCCGACATGGAGAGAGACTGATTCATGACGTGTGTGTGTAGTATATATGTGCTACCCCAGACCCCTCCTCCCCTCTTCGACGTGTACTATATACTCCTACGGCAACAAAACCCAAAAATAAATCTCCTTGCTTGGTCAAAGTGATGAGGACAACCTCGCAGGCCCACAGATGGAAGCATCACAAGCGAGTGAGTGTCCTATATGACATGTAGTATTGCCCCCGGCCACCCTCTTCAATGCGTACGAAGGGGTAAGTGGGAAGGGATACATGGGCCTCTGGCCCGAATATATAGAACTTCCCTCCGTACGATCCCGACCTTTGGGCTATCTTCGAAACCATGGCTTCCTTGCAAAATTTTCCGGTTGGTCGTGTTGTTTGGGAGATGAGTGTAATCCAAATACCCATACTTGCATCTAAATGCTCGTTTTGATTCGTAATTTTGCATTTTGGCGGATTCGCTCTCGGGGCAGATGAACTTATGTATGTTTACAAGTTTAATGCATGCACGGGATGTTCTCGAACCTCTAACATGATGTGAATTTGGTGTAGGTACGAGGTTCGTGGACAATTTTTCGTTAATTCCAACGGATTTGATTTCGGGTTTTGTGCTCTTCGTCCGCAGGAGTGGTTTCCGTGGCTTCTGTAGATTTCTTGTTTTTCTGTGAAGATAGAGGGCGGATTTGCTTGCAGTAGTTAGATTGGATCCTTCATATGTTGTTAATTTGGTCGGGCAGGCGCATACAACCTAACATCAGGTGATTGGATCTCGTTTCCGCCCACGTTGGTTCGGTTCTTCAATGAGACAATTGGTGGCTTTATCGTTTTGATGTTAGGGCCTAGTAGGATATCGTTCGAGGTCACAGACTGAGAAGGTGTAGTTACTCAAGTGATTAAATGTGAAAAACAAATTCAATAGCGTGTATTTTTTCAATGATTCTACTATCTGTCTTACAAGTTGGACTTCTGCACCTTTTGTGCTAGAACTTCCGACGTTTTCTATGCATGTGTTTTAGGTGATGTTGCAATACGATCTGTTCGGTTGGTGTTGTTATAAAAAAATTTGTATTTTTTTTGTTTTTCAAAATACTCATATATGTAAATGTGGAGCTGGTCCATAGACATACGGATCCTCTTTTTTATATTTATTCTATCTTCAGGATTACTTTTTTTTGGATTCTTCCACGTTCTGTGGTAGAAGTTGGACTTCTATGGTACCACTGATTGAACTTCATGGTTTCCACATTGCAAGGTGGTGCAACATCGCGCTCTATATTTTTTTGTAATTATCATTTTTTGAATTTGGGTTTGAGTTTGTTTCGTGGGAAACAATGGGATTATTTCCAAATATGCATGCATACCTTTTTAATTTTTTGTAACATGTTTGCATACTTCGAACAGTGGTAGAACTTCAGTATGTGTTTAACCTGAACTTACAAGATTTTTGCTTCTGTTTAATTTGTTTTTTTACATGTTTATTTGATGTTTTTTCAAACCCCCGAACTTCTGTGCTTTTACAACTTGAACTTCATCAGTAATTGTTGATAACCGCATTGCATCCTATCAAAACCTAACGCGCAGCAATGCGGTAGCGCGAGGCCGGGAAGGGGTGGGAGGGGGGGTCGGGACCCCCCTCCCCTCCCCCTGCGAGGCCAAGACAGGAATGAGCCGGAGCAGGCAATGACGCAGCATGCCGCGTCATCACATGCGGAGGCGAGTCTGTCACATCCGTGACCCCACTACCTATCTTAGGGGTGTGGCTTTGGGGTGCGCGCGGTGGGGGTGGAAACAGAATAACCGCATTGCGTCCTGCCAAAACCTAGCATGCAGCAATGCGGTAGCACGAGGCCGAGCAAGGGGAAGGGGAGTCGGGACCCCACCTCCCCTCGCCGTGCAAGGGGAGGACAGGAACGAGCCGGAGCAAGCGACGACGCGGTGTGCCGCGTCGTCGCATGCGGAGGTGAGTCCGTCACATCCGTGACCCCACTATATATCTTAGGGGTGTGCCTCTGGGTGCATGTGGTGGTGGTGGAAATAGAATAACCGCATTTCGTCCTGTCAAAACCTAGCACACAGCAATGCAGTAGCGCGAGGCCGAGCAGGTGGGTGAGTGGGGGACGGGACCCCCTCTCCCCTCCCCTGCTCGGCCGAGACAGGAACGAGCCGAAGCAAGCGACGACACGGCGTGCCACATCGTCGCATGTGGAGGCGAGTCTGTCACATTCCTGATCCCACTATCTATCTAGGGGTGTGGCTCTGGGGTGCGTGCGGTGGGGGTGAAAACAGAATTACTGCATTGCGTCCTGTCAAAACCTAGTGCGCAACAATGCGGTAGCGCGAGGCCGAGCCGCATGTGTACTTTGTGTGTATTTGAATTTTGAACTTCTATATTGTTTTTAAGTTGTGTATTTTAGTTAGATATGGACTTCATTTGTTTTTGTATTTGAACTTCTTCTTTTTGTTTCTTAGTGTTTATTTATTCATATGCCTTTACTTCTCTGATTAGTGTACTTGAACTTCTGTTTACTTTTTGAAATTTTGTTTACATTATTTTTTTGAACTTCTTTCTCTTGTTTGTAGGTGCTTATGTGTGTATTTATTTTTCTTCCCTTGGTAGAGTACTTGACCTTTTTGCTTGCAATCAATTTTTTGTTTTAAGGATATCAACAGGTTTGTTATGTGATATTAATTTTTTAAAATAGATGCATTAAAATGATGCATTCATTTAACAATAGATGCATTTACTATTTTAGTTGTTGGGGGGGGGGGGTAAAAGTGTAATTACCACGGCGCTACAACACCCCACTACAGAGAGGCATTAAGTCTCTGTCTCCCTTGCCACCACCTGTCAGAAAAACCCCCCTCCATGTCGCTCGCTCTCTTCCCCCTCTCCATCGCTCCGCTGCCTTCGTCCCCTCCAACTCCCCCCGGTTTCTCCGCTGTTGTCCCCTGCCCTCGTGAGTGGAGTAACCGGCGCACGCCCCTCTCCTATTTCTGGCCCATGCCCCGCTCTCCCTCCCTTAGCTCGCTCTGGTCTGCTCTGAAGCGAGGGCGGCAACTGCCTGCGCGGTTCCAAGGTGCGCGTGGCGTCGTGGGGAGTGGAAGAACCGCCACAGATTCATGCGTGCGGGGGTCGTTTGGAGAGGTACAAATGTTGCCTCCCCCTAGTGCTTGCTCTTAGTTTCGCCAGATCTGTCGAGGCCTGTCTGTTTCTTCTGTGTGCTCTCGCGTCCGCCTCCTACCCCTTCTTCTGATGGTTGGGTGGGAGATTAGGTAGGGTTCTTGTGCATGTGGTGGGTGGATTCCATTCCCCCGTGGTTAGATTTCTTTGTGAGATGCTTGTGTGTGCTATTCCTCCCTTCATACCTGTGTGGATTTCATTTCCCCTTTGGTGATTTCAGTAGTTAGATGCACGTAAGAGAGTGTGTGGTGTTGCGGTTCATACTGGATCTGATGCATCTAATTGTCTTGGTGTTGTTGATTTCGAAGTCTAGATTGTGTCTGTCACATGCTAGCTAGTTTATGGATACTTTTTTTGTTGTGCTTGCTTAGATGTGCTATGGTTCATCTTTTCATACTTGTTGATATGTTCTAGTTGTTTCATCCTAGGGTTTTGATGTAGGGTAGAGACCCTAATCGCCCGATCTTTCATGAAAGGAGTGGATCCCTGGGGAAATCACGAAGAACACGAGGAAGAACGGAAGGAAAACACAAGAGGAAATCACTAAACCGACACGAATAAGCCACACATGGGCTAGATCCTCGAGTACATAGGTAGAGATACATGAATCCATGGGCAACTAAGGACGATACACGGTAACCAGTTCTTCTCCGTGGGGAGGTCTTGATGGGGCCTCCCAAGAGGGGGTCTTGATGATCTTCTCTGAAAGGAGGTCTTGGATCCGCTTGGGGGATCTTCTCTGGTGGAGGCTCGAATCTCCGAGGAGAAGGTAACCAAGTGGATGAGCAAAGCTCTCTCACAAATCTGAGCTAAACATTTGCTAACCCTAGCTAGGATGAATGGGGGGTCTATTTATAGTCTAAGTGCAAATGGGGGCGAAGTAAAGGGGTACATGGGCCTTGGGCCCGAACACTCTGTGCAGACAGGTACCGGACGTCCACTGGGGACCGGTCGTCCGGTGTCTCAGGAGCTGCCGAACGTCCGGTGTCCTCCGGTCATCCGCTGGTTCCGTTCTGTGATGGGGGTGCCGGACGTCCGGTAGCTACGGACTTCCGCTGATGTTGGCTCGGGTGCTAGTGCGCCGGTCGTCCGGTCCGGACCGGACGTCCGCTCGTTTGCTTCGGGTGCAGGGGCATCGGTCGTCCGGTCTGGACCGGACGTCCGCTCGCTGTGGTTCGGCTGAGGCTTCAGGCGCCGGACGTCCGGTCCCGGCCAGTTGTGCGGTGGCTGGGACTTTTCCTTCAGCCCTCCTTCTTCTCGGTCTTCTCGTCCATCTTCCTCTTCTTCTTGTCCTAGCTCCTTTGCTTCTCCATTGTACCTGAGTATGCACAAAGTATCTATATGAGGTAGTAGCCATGCTTCATGTGCATCGAAGTGGAATTGTGAGAGGAGAGATGTCACCTCGGTTTCAAGAGCTCTTGCACGTGATCGAGTCATGGGTCCACTAGGAACTTGATGAGACGATGGTAGGTCCATGGGGATGACCTTGGGATGCTCCGCATCATCTCCCCTCCCTTGGGGAAGATCCGACCTTGGATCGAAATCCTCATCACCCTGGTACGGGGAGAGATCTTTGACGTTGAAGATGTCGCTCACGGAGTACTTGTCACGTGGGATGTCGATCTTGTATGCGTTGTTGTTGTAGCGGGCAAGCACCTTGAATGGTCCATCGGCTCGTGGTAGTAGCTTGGACTTCCGTTCGTTGGGGAAGCGTTCCTTGCGAAGGTGTAGCCACACAAGATCTCCAATGTTGAATATCATGTGATTCTTGTTGACGTTGAGCTTGGTCGCGAGTCGTTGTACTTGGAGCTCAATGGTGTGCCTTGTATCTTCATGAATCTTCTTGAGGTGGTTGGCTCGGTCACTCGCGTCCATGTTTGTGTGCTCGTGGAGCGGTAGAGGTAGGATGTCCAATGGGGACAACGGGTTGAAACCGTAGACAACCTCGAAGGGGGATTTGCTGGTAGTCGAATGTCTTGCGCGGTTATAGGCGTACTCGGCGATGGGTAAGCACTCCTCCCACTCCTTCATGTTCTCTTGATTAGCACGTGAAGAAGGGTGGAGAGCATGCGGTTTGTCACCTCCGTTTGGCCATCGGTTTGTGGATGAGAATAGAAGCTTGATTCTGAGCTTGGCGCATAAGGTCTTCCAAAAGTAACTCAAGAACTTGACGTCGCGGTCCGAGACGATAGTCTTTGGCACACCATGTAGACGCAATATTTCCCTACAAAAGAGATTAGCCACATGTGAAGCATCGTCTATCTTGTTACAAGGAATAAAATGTGCCATTTTTGAGAAACGGTCCACAACGACAAATATAGAATCTTTCCCATTGCGAGTCCTAGGCAAACCAAGTACGAAGTCCATGCTAATGTCTTCCCATGGTTGGTATGGAATCGGTAGAGGCATATAGAGGCCATGAGATTGAGCTTTGGACTTAGCTTTGCGGCACGTCGAACATTGGTTGGTGAAGCGATTGACGTCCCGAAACATCTTTGGCCAAAAGTAGCTCTTGGAGAGCGTGGCGAACGTCTTGTCGCGTCCGAAATGTCCCATTAAGCCTCCTCCATGTGATTCCTGCAAAAGCAACAAACGAAGGGACGACTTGGGGATGCAAAGTTTGTTAGCTCTCATAAGATAGTCGTCTTTGATGTAATAGCGTTCCCAAGATGTATTCGACAAACACTCGGCATAAGGAGTGCCAAAAGTTTCATCATGCTCATACAATTCTTTGATATGCTTGAAGCCAATGACATCTAACTCAAGTTGCGTGACTAGCATGCATATGCAGGAAAGGGTATACGCTACGATGTTTTCTTTACCCTTGATGTACTGGATGACATAGGGAAAAGACTCAATGAATTCACTCCATTTAGCATGACGCTTGTTCAACTTAGTTTGACCCTTAAGATACTTGAGAGTCTCATGATCTGTATGAATGATAAACTCATGGGGACAAAGGTAATGTTCCCATTCATGTAAAACGCGGACTAAAGCATATAGCTCTTTGTCATAGATGGGATAGTTGAGTCACGTTCCAGAAAGTTTCTCACTAAAGTAAGCTATGGGACGCTTCTCTTGCGTTAACACACCTCCTATGCCATTACCGCTAGCATCGCAATGAATCTCAAAAGGCTTGTCGAAGTTGGGTAAAGCAAGCACGGGAGCATGAGTAAGGAAATTCTTAAGCTCATTGAATACGGTATCTTGGGATGGTCCCCAAACAAAAGGCGCATTCTTCTTGCTTAAAGCATGTAAAGGCGAAGTAATGGTGCTAAAATCCTTCACAAAGTGACGATAGAAACCCGCAAGACCAAGAAAACTACGCACTTGATGCAAGTTGGTTGGTTGCGGCCAAGTCTTAATAGCATTGATCTTGGACTCATCTACATGAACACCTTTAGAAGAGACAACAAAACCCAAGAAAACGAGCTTATCAACACCAAAAAGGCATTTCTCCATATTAGCATAGAGACGCTCTTTTCTAAGAGTTCGCAAAACGGTGCGGACATGGGTGACATGCTCTTTGATAGATTTGCTAAACACAAGAATGTCATCGAAGTAAACCACAACAAATATACCATTGTAAGGGTGAAAGACATGATTCATAAGGCGCATAAAAGTGCCCGGTGCTTCCGAGAGACCCATAGGCATGACTAACCACTCATACAAACCAAACTTGGTTTTGAAGGCGGTTTTCCATTCATCGCCCTCTTGTATGCCGATTTGATAGTAACCACTCTTAAGCTCAATTTTGGAAAATATAGTGGCACCACTAAGCTCATCTAGCATATCATCTAGGCGTGGAATGGGGTACCTATAGCGAACGGTGATAGCATTGATAGGTCTACAATCGGAGCACATGCGAAAGCTACTGTCACGTTTTGGCACAAGAATGACCGGTACGGCACAAGGGCTCAAACTTTCACGCAGATGACCATGGTCTATGAGATGCTTTACTTGCCTTTGAATTTCTTTGGTTTCTTCGGGGTTGATGCGGTAGGGATCTTTGTTCGGAAGCGGTGCTCCGGGGATGAGGTCGATGAGGTGCTCAATGCCTCAGAGTGGAGGTAGTCCCGGAGGTAACTCATCGGGGAAAACATCTTGAAATTCCTGCAAAAGAGAAGACGACACTAGAGGAAGAGTGTGAGAAGTGTTAGTTTGTGGTGCATTGTCCTTGCACATGAGGACGTAGTGTAGGACACTAGATGGGTTCTCACACACATCTCTCATCTCACGTTTGGTGGCAAATAGAACTAGGTTCTTGTTTTCGCTCATCGTGGAGGCACTCAATTTGGGCTTGTGGCGCTCACTCTCATTTTGGTGGCTCACTCTCTCACCATTCTCTCCACGATGGGTGGCTTGCTTATCGGCGATCGCTTGGCTTGGAGACATAGGGCGTAACACAAACTCCCTTCCGTGCATCTTGAAGCTATAGTGGTTTGTACGCCCATTGTGTACGACTCCTCTATCAAATTTCCATGGCCGTCCAAGGAGAAGATGACAAACGGCCATTGGGATGACGTCACACTCCAAGGTGTCTTCATAGGCGCCGATCTTGAAGGATACTTGCACTCGGTGTTCGACCTAGATCGTACCGGAGTCACTAAGCCATTGCACTTCGTATGGATGTGGATGCTTCGTCTTGGGCAATTGGAGCTTGGAGAAAAGTTCTTCACTTGCGAGATTGTGACAACTCCCTCCATCAATGATGACCTTGACGGATCGTCCATTGACGCCGGCCTTGGTGTGGAATATGTGGCATCGTTGGTCTTCTTCTTGGTGATGTTGGAGAGTCAAGACTTTGGAGACAAAAAGTGTGGGACTTGATTCTTCATCACAAAAGACTTGTTCTTCTTCATTGTTCACTTGGCGGTACATGGCAACTTGCTCAAGGGCTTCCATTTCTCCTTCGCTCATGGAATCATAAGTGCCATCGTCGTGGAAGATCATGGTGCGCTTGTTGGTGCACTCATAGGACTTGTGGCCTCGGTCGCCACAAGTGAAACACTTGAGGGAACTCGTCTTGACGGTCTCATCGGTAGGGGTTGATGATGATGAAGCTCTCGGCTTGAAGTTTCTTGTAGTTGGTGAAGCTTTCTTGGAAGTCGACTTGTCGATGTTGGAAGTAGAGGGTCTTGTAGTCGGTGTTGGAGTCGTTGAAGCTTGGTTATTGGAGAAGCCGTAGGACTTGGATGAGAACTTGGCATACTTGAAATAATCTTGCACTTGGCGTTCCACTTTGGTATCTTGGTGCACGAGCTCGATGAGATTTGAGTATGGTTGGAAGTCGGCGATCTTCTTGATAGGATGATTGAGTCCATTCAATAAACATGCCATTGTTTTCTCATCATCTTCCGTCACATTGGCTCTTATCATAGCAATCTCCATCTCCTTGTAGTATTCGTCAACGCTCTTGGTTCCTTGTTTGAGTTGTTGGAGTTTCTTGAAGAGGTCGCGGTTGTAGTAGTTAGGCACGAAGCGTGCTCTCATGACATCCTTCATTTGTGCCTAAGTAGTGATGGGTGGTTCACCTCTTGCCTCGCGGTGCTCTGTGATTTGTTCCCACCAAATGAGGACATAGTCTTGGAACTCAAGGGATGCCATCACGATCTTCTTCTCTTCTTCATAATTGTGCAAACGGAAGATCTTGTCAACTTTCAATGCCCATGAAAGGTATTCTTCGGGATCATTTCTTCCGTTGAACTTGGGCATGGTGAACTTCAGCTTGCCGTAGCGTTGCTCTTCATGGTGTTGGGGTCGGGGATGATGACGCCCATGTTGTAGATGATTGTTCAACTCGTGATGCTCTTGACGCGGAGGGTTGTCAACCTCGTGTTGCTCTTGTCATGGAGGATTCCCATTGTCGTCATGCTCTTGATGAACTTGATGGTCTTGGCGAGCTTGTGGAGGAGCGTGTCGAGCTCGAGGAGGAACTAGACAATGCATGCGAGCTTGAAATCGTCGTTCTTGAATTTCTTCGCGAAGTGCTTCCTCTTGTTCACGGGCTTGTCAGCCTCAGTCGGCAACGGCTCGGCTCAAATCACGTAGAGCTTGTTGCGCCTCAAGTGCTTGAGCGTCACAGAGTTGTTGTTCTTGACGTTGTGTCTCGGCATCTTGTGCAAGTTGGTGGAGACGCGCACGTTTTTCCTCTTCACGTTGGCGTTGTTGTTGCCGTTCACGAGCTAGCGCAAATGCTTCTTCGGTATGATGTCATCGATGTTCTTGAGAATCGGTGTCTCAAAGTGGATTGAGGTTTGTTTGACGGTCGGTGCGCGCGGCTCGACGAAGAGTGTTCGATGTCGGTGTACTTGAGCCGGAGAGGGTGAAGTCGGAGTGGCGACTTGAACGGCTCCTTCTTGAAGTGGAAGAAGAGCGGTTGAGCAACAAAGCACGAATATCGTCCATCCTTGCGTCATTCTCTTGCTTGTGATCGTCGAGCTTGTGGTCGAAGTAGTCCCTTGTACGTTGCTTGGAAAGTCACAAGTCAGCGGCAAGGTTGTCGATCTGTTCACTCATAGCTTGTTGCTCTTGGTGCAAAGCATGTTGTGCACCAAAGAGATGACTCTTGGTGACGAAGGAGTTCATGTCGTCGTCTTGCTCCATGAAGAGTGGGTTGGTAGAAGTACTTGGCCTATCCATCATTCCAAGACAAATGTGAGTGGTAGAAAGAGAAGAACGAATACCAAATGTACCTTGACCGAAGTTGAAAGTGAATCGATGATCACTCCAATGTAGGACAAGGAAATAGCCCAATTGGTACGAATTCTCGTCGGTTTCTCACACCTACACAAGTAAAAGCTTATGGTGGAGCTTGGTTAGGATGGTGGCACAATTTTTAATGTGAATGTAAGCAATATTAAATAATGTTGGAGAATATTCGCAAGATGCAATGTAACAAGTAGACCAAGCATATAAGGTACACGGAAACACACGGGCAAAAAGATAAGTGGGGTTGTGCAACCAAGGGTGAGCCAAAATGTGGAAGCCACAAAAATGCTCTTGTTGCACAACACTAGAGAGACGCTAGCACGATTGCACGATAGGAGGATACAAGAACTCTTGAACAACCTACTTAGCAAAAATGCAACGACTTCTATCCCAAATATGTTCTATGCAAGGTGTTGCTATGATATGATCCAAGATGATCGAGTATGACAATCTTAATGTTGTATGATGCTATGGTTCTTGCTTAAAAGCTCTTTGCTTATCTTTCCTCGTTGCTTAAAAGCTTGGTTGGCTCTTTGATGTTTGAGCTCTTTTCTCATGCAATGCTTGACGAACCAAGATATCAAGTGAGTATGCGATGACAACTTTGTGACACAAGAGATGATACCAATATAGGCAACAATGATGTATGTATGTATGTATGCTATGGGAAGTATGATCACTAATGTGCACAAGTCTCGTTGCCGGCAATACTCAATGGCTAGTCTCGATGGGTAAGCAACACAAAGGAGTAAGGCTATGATGGCTATCAATGTAATGGCAAGAGAGATATGTCCAATACCAAGATGAGGTTACCGGTCTTGCTTCCGGTATGGTGTCAAAATGGTGGCACGAATACCAAGTCATAGTCGAGGTGGTCGTTGTTGATGACGCGTCCGTGGCGAAGATGAGCGGCGGTGATGTCGATGTCGAACCGTACCTAGATAGCCGAAACACAAAAGGATACGGTACCGCAACTCAAATTCTCAAAACCTCAAAGTAGCAATTGGTGGAGTAGGTAGCGGGTAAGTGGTGGTGTGGGTTGGGATATTGGAAAGGTTTGTGGAAGTCGGTGGTGGTATAGCGGATGATGTGGTGGAAGCCTCAAACAACAATTTGAGCGAAATCAGTTTCAAAGCAGCGGTCGTCCGGAAATGGACGGATGTCCGGTCGCCGGACGTCCGGTAGGTTCGGAAATCCGCTAATTTCAGCTCGGTTTAGAGGTTCCGGTCGTCCGGTAAGGTCGGACGTCCGGTGGTTCCAGCGGCGCTGGACATCCGGTAAGTTTCGGTCGTTCGGTGGGTCGGGGTCTAAATTGATATGATTTCTTGGATTTTTGATGGATTTCGAGGTGGGCATGGTGGGGGGAAGGTTAGATCCACTTGCAACACAACAAATTCACGGATCAAAACCAACATAACATCATCAAAACTCACAAAACACAAGAAAAATTTTTGGGGCTATTTTTGTGGGGATTTTTGGATTAGGACGAAAAACAACAAAATCAAGCTAGAAAATGAAGAGGGGGGCTCTGAAATCGTGATCAACCTTGCTCTAGATACCAAGATGATGTAGGGTAGAGACCCTAATCGCCCGATCTTTCACGAAAGGAGCGGATCCCGGGGGAAATCACGAAGAACACGAGGAAGAACGGAAGGAAAACACAAGAGGAAATCACTAAACTGACACGAATAAGTCACACATGGGCTAGATCCTCGAGTACATAGGTAGAGATACACGAATCCACGGACAACTAAAGACGATACATGGTAACCGGTTCTTCTCCGTGAGGAGGTCTTGATGGGGCCGCCCAAGAGGGGGTCTTGATGATCTTCTCCGAAAGGAGGTCTTGAATCCGCTTGGGGGATCTTCTCCGGTGGAGGCTCGAATCTCCGAGGAGAAGGTAACCAAGTGGATGAGCAAAGCTCTCTCACAAATCTGACCTAAACATTTGCTAACCCAAGCTAGGATGAATGGGGGGTCTATTTATAGTCTAAGTGCAAATGGGGGCGAAGTAAAGGGGTACATGGGCCTCGGGCCCGAAAACTGTGCATAGACAGGTACCGGACGTCCGCTGGGGACCGGTTGTCTGGTGTCTCAGGAGCTGCCAGACGTCCGGTGTCCTCCGGTCATCCGCCGGTTCCGTTCTGTGATGGGGGTGCCGAACGTCCGATAGCTCCGGACTTCCGCTGTTGTTGGCTCGGGTGCTGGTGCGCCAGTCGTCCGGTTCGGACCGGACATCCGCTCGTTTGCTTCTTGTGCAGGGGCACCGGTCGTCTGGTCTAGACCAGACATCCGCTCGCTGGGGTTCGGCTGAGGCTTTAGGCACCGGACGTCCGGTCCCGGCCGGTCGTCCGGTGGCTGGGACTTTTCCTTTAGCCCTCCTTCTTCTCCGTCTTCTCGTCCATCTTCCTCTTCTTTTTGTCCTTGCTCCTTTACTTCTCCATGGTACCTGAGTATGCACAAAGTATCTATATGAGGTAGTAGCCATGCTTCATGTGCATCGAAGTGGAATTGTGAGAGGAGAGATGTCACCTCGGTTTCAAGAGCTCTTGCACGTGATCGAGTCATGGGTCCACTAGGCACTTGATGAGACGATGGTAGGTCCATGGGGATGACCTTGGGATGCTCCGCATCAGGTTTGATTTAGTTGCTTTTTGTATTTGCCGTATGATTTTCTACTTGCTAACTATATGCAATCTATCCCCTGTTTTCAGTAGGTTGTTCTAGGGTTTGGAGATCCATTCATCAAGGGGTTGTGTTGTCATGGCTTCAAAACCTTCTCAAGGTATTTTATTGTGGTTGGATCTTGTATTTTAAATAGCAGTTTTCTTATATATGTCTACCCATATCTTCACTTAGTTGTCTTGTTGGATTGCCCTTTCTTAAAAGTGTGAACTTCTAACAATGGTCATATGTATGCATTTTACCCTTAGTTTTAGTTAGTGGAGTGCTACTTAATTTTTATTTGATGAATTGCTGGAGAACTATGTGACCAAGTGCTGTTGGACTTCCCAAATGTTCCATATTTATAGTGTATATCTTTGTTTTTTTGTGTAATCATTTTCATGGTATTGATATTTAGTTTGCCTGTGAAATAGTATTTGTGGTCATGCTACATCTTTTTTATGTGCTACTTGCTTGAGTCACATAGTTGAACTTCTAGTTTTAATTATTGTTTGTTTATAATGTAATTTGGTTGAACTTCTGTTCTGCGCATTTGTTTTACTGCTTTGTTATATACTGTTGAACTTCTGGACATTCATCTTATATGTAGTAGCCCCTCTAGTGTAGATTGTTCTATATTTGGTATGTAAATTGTAGATTGTTCGTTGTGTTTACTGCCTTGTTATGTATTGTTGAACTTCTGGGTATTGGACATTGATGTAAAAGTAGAACTCCTTTTGGTGTAGGATTGCAGATTAGAACTCAACTGCCTTTTTACTTGCATTTTTTGTAGTTCGTGATGAATTGAATAGTTCTCAAAAAATTCCTGCGATCAAGATGGAGCTTCAGAAGTTAATACTGATGCTCCAATATCTGATGCGGCTAAATCACCCATTATTCCTTTAACTGTGATTACTGAGGTTGCTTCGAGCCTTGAGAATATTTCAAGCCTCGAGGATCTTGCTTCTGCGGCTCTTGCTTCACCTAGTATGTGCAACTCCTTTTCTTTTCCTTTTAAATTCTCAAGCCATGTTTTTAAAACTTGTTCCCATCAGGTGTTTTTGTTTTTGTTACTGACTTTTTTTATTTTTTGCTTTGCTTTTTTGTGTTCTTGCATATGTGTCCATAGAGGAGGAAGCTGTGAACACCATCAACGATGTTCCATCTGAGTTGGATTTATCATAAAACACTACTGCTATCGAGTAGGGGGCTCCGTCAGTCAAAGGTTGTTATTCCGTCCCGGATCCTTTGTGCTTTCTTCAGATGTCAGAGACGCGGTCGCAGTCTGTTGATGGCACTGAACCTATCACGCAACCTGAGGATGTGCCTCTTCAGCTTCTTCTGGAGGACCAACGCAAGAGGAAGAATCAAGAAGATTTTGACGAGAAGAGGGCGGTCCGCCTTGAGAAAGGTTCTGATGTTCCTGAATCTGTTGATGTTGCCGAACTCATGGTTGGGCATTTCTCTGCTGCCAGGGAAGACGTGCCATGCGGCAATGATGGCATGGTTGTCCTCGTGGAAGAAGAAAATCAAGAAGACCGCTGCGAGGAAGCATTTGATTGGTGTTGTTACTCCTCCGAGGAGCCCACGTGTTTCAAGGCCTGCAGAACTTGCTGAAGAGGAAGGGATAGCCCTCGGTGGTAGCCACGCTGTAGTCCACATGTGCTTTCCACTGCCGGGCCTACACCTTCCCCGCTTGGTCCTGGTGCATCTGGTAAGTGTAAGAAATGCGGTGTTAAGCGCAAGGTTGCACCTGCAAAGGTCAACAAGGGTGCCAAGAAGCATTCTCGTGTTAATCCAGAGGACAAGGACGATGTTGATTTCAATGTTGATGACGAGGACGACGATGATGATGTTAATCAGGTATGCATGTCTCATGTTTACTGCTTTTGAGAGCATTTGTAGATTTGTTGTAGTTTTTGTGTTTTTAGCACTACCTTGGCATACATAGCTGACCTTCTACTTCATATGGATGAATAAATTAGCTAAACTACTTTGCTTTTATGGTATTACTGCCTTTGTGTACATAGTTGGACTTCTGGATATATACATGAAGAAATTAGCTTAACTTGTTGGTATACATGTTTTATTACTGCCTTGGTGTACATCGTTGAAATTCTGCTTTGTAAATTTCTAACATTTTGAAAGCATGTTAACTTGTGGTCATACATGGTTGTACAACCTATATAGACATAGTTGGACTTCTGAAATACATGTTTTATTACTGCCTTGGTGTACATGGTTGAACTTCTGCTATGTAAATTTCCAACATTTTGAAAGCATCTTTGCTTCTGGTCATACATGATTCTACTGCCTATGTAGACATAGTTGGACTTCTGAAATGTACTGCATATGTAGGCATTAGTGGAATTTTGGTGTAGCTTGTGTATCTGATTGCTCAGCCTTTTTTCCTTGTCATTGTTTTTTCAGTATCAGCTTGTGGAGCGGCCTGAGAGAAGGCAAAGCGCCCGAAGAAGGATGCCAAGGAGGAGATGAGGCGAAACGTTTTAACAAGACGGTTTGGTGCTCACTAAAAGAGGTCAAGACGTGTGCGAAAATGCTACAACTTAGGCACAAAACGAGGGTTACCAAGGCTGCTTTCGGTTGTGTGTTTGACTTGAAGGTTGATTCCAACATTTCTCGTCCTTTGATGGGCAACATCTACACGAGGATTGACCCTACAACCTTGATTCTGGACATGGGTGAGGCAAACAAGGCTCTGCGTATTACAAGTGATGCTATTCACCATCTGTTTGGATTCCCTCAAGGTAATCGTACCCCTCCTAGGCCCTCGAATGATGGGTTTGATGATGCTATTATGAGGCTGAAGTGCAAGCTTGGGTACGCTAGGAGTGACAACATCAAGACAAAGGATCTGCGGAATATCCTCGAGGAACTTGTGAAGGATGAGACGAAGGATGATCTTGCTCTGTAGGTGTTTTACCTGATTGTTTTCATGAAGGTGGTTATACCTGGAACGTCTACACAAGTGTCCAGGGAGGCAGCAATGGCTAAAAATCTTGTATTTGAGGATATGGCAGATATGGACTACTGCCAGTTGGTTGTTGATGATATTCGAAGTGCCGTTGTTAGGTATCAGCAAGGTACTAGCAGAGGAAAAGCTGTCATAGGTTGTGCCATCGCGCCGCTTCTTATGTATCTGGACTGCCTTATTATTGGCAAGATGCCTAATATTGACTTGAGAACCCCTCACATCAATTTCATGGATCAGGTCAAGATTCTTGAGCTTGCTGCGGCTGACTTGGTCAAGAAGGGTGATGATGACCCAGCCAACTAGGTGTTTGGGAAACTGCATGTGAGTGTTTCTATGCATCATTCTTTCCTGTGTAGTTTAACTTGAACTTCTGGTATTGTCTTCTATATATTTTGTTCCCATGTTCCTTCGTTTGTTTTCTGACACATTGACTTTTGTTTTTGTATGCAGTGGAAGACACAGGCTGAGGTTTTGTTATTTAGGCGTATCGAACATCCTGTTCTTACTATGCCTCATGCCGCCGGCCTAGGGAGTGGAACTTCTCCAAGATTTGAATTCTCCTGTGATGTTAATACTGGTGCCCCCTGTAGATCCAGGAGGTTGTTCTGCCTGTTTGAGTGCTGCAGGTGGCGTGTCTTCCGAGAGTTTGTTTGAGGCTGCCAATGTTTACCTGGTTAGGAGTGACGGTCTTCTTGAAACTGTTTGTGGGGAGTTGGCCCGTATTCCGTCAACTCTTGAGCATCTTAGTCGCGTTGATGAGATTCTTCCTCCCGGACACGTTTTAGATGCTGAGTCTTCGAAGGAGGTTTTGTCAATTGAAGCTAGATTTCTTGAAGAGCTCCGTCAAAGCACTTCCCACCTCCGGGCTAGATTTGGGCTGTCCAAGGAAATGCAGGATGCTCATTGCAAGCCTTTTGAAGATGAGGCAAGTGTTGTTGTGAGACAGATTCAGAGGCGGGATTCTGTTCGTTTAGGTCGTGAAGGAGGCCACGTGGAGCATACCGAAGAGGTTTGTTTATGTTGGATTTTGATATTTATTTGCACTAATGTTCATTGTTAGCTTTCAGTTATTACTAGTTTTAGTCATAGGTGACTCTTGTTGATTTCATGTGTCGTAAACCTTTTCTTTTCAGTGCTAGTGTTTCCTAGTTGACCTTCTCTGTTTATAGCACCTGAACTTCATGGGCTACAGCACCTGAACTTCTATGATTTCCAAAACTGGCCCTTTTTTGTTCCCTTTTGTATTAGGGTAGTTTGATATCTGACCTGTTATGTTTAGTGTATTTGGACTTACATTATGTGGCAGTGGTCATAGCTGACCTTCTATGAATATGTAATGTGAACTTCTGCTAATTAGGTATTTGTGTTCTACATGATTTTTTTGTAGGCTGTTGATGATGGTGCTAGGGTTGAGGAGGATGTTTTACCTGTGCATGAACCTGGTCCCTCGAGTGATGTATTAGTTGATGAGCTTCATGGCAGTGAAAATAAAGTACCATTTTTCTTGTCTCATTTTTTATTTTACTTGTTTGTGCATTTTATCACTATGTGCCCCTTTTGTAATGACTTTCTGTTCTTTGCTGCAGGTTGATGATGCTAGTGTTCCTCTAGAGAAGGTCGCAGACATGTCCGTGTTAGGCACGGGCTGCTCCCACGGGGTGGACCCAACTGAACCTCGGTCGTCCATTGGTGCTGAGGTTTCTGATGGTGAGCAGGGCAAGACAGTTGAGGTTTCTGATGCTGAGCAGGGCAAGACAGCTGGAGATATCATTTTGGAGAAAGATCCCATTGAGGCTGCTGTTGAGACTGGTGGTAGTGCTGCTGCAGGCCCGGAGAAGTCTCCTGCAGTAGAGCCATCAGTTGTTGTTGATGCTCTTCAAACACAACCAACAGTTTTTGTTGTTTCAGATTCTCCAGCTGCTCTAGCTGCTGATGGTGTCCTTCACGACGACGCTGCAATGTCTGCTGGAGATGACGATGAAGAGACTAAAAGCGATAGCTATGGAGAAGAGGTTGTTCATTCCAGTGCTGACACTGATCAAGGCAAGAATCCGTGAAGAGAGGAGCATGCTTCTCCCTTCTTTCCCCATCCCCGTCCCTTTTGTTGTTTGTTTTTGTCCATGATATCCCTGTGAACTACCTATGCGGTGCAAGTAGAACTTCTGGTTTGTGCTTTGTCATGTGGTTTGTAAATAAAGTTAAGTGAACCTATTTCTATGTGGGGGAAGGTTTGTAATGCATGGGTTGTGATGTTTTCTGGTGTAGCAGCTGAGATGTGCTTGTGTCTGAATGTTGTGCTTGAATGTTGCTATTAATTAAACTATCATGAATCTATGTGCTTGAATGTTGCTCTTAATTTCTATTTCTTTTCCTGAGCAGATAGTGACCTTGTTGTCGTCCGAAAGAAGGTTGATGACTTTTATTTCAGTGTAACTAGGCTTAAGAATGATCATTCCAAGAGGTGAGTGCTGCTGGTCAATATTTACATCCATCCACCCCCTGTGAACTGCCTGTGGTTTCATACCTGAACTTCTTTACTCTATGTTGTTGAACTTCTATTTTACTTCTCTGGTGCTGAACTTCTGGCCTTTTTATACTGCCTGTTGGTGATGTAGCTGAACTTCTGTGCTTGTATATGTTATGAACTTCCTGAGTTCCTGATGCTGAACTTGTTTTACTTTCTATTGCTTGTTTTAGATCAAAGATTATATATCAAAACAAAGAGTGTGAAGCTTCTGTTGAAGATGTCGCAATATCTTTTGCTCCTCGCGGAATGCTTCGATCTAATGTGGCTGAGGTTGCACTCTACTGTCTACGTGCAAAGTACCAGGGATCAGATGAACTCATCCTGCCGTATTGGGTTTGTGTAAGTCAACCATATAGTGATTTATTTTCTATATTGTTCCTTATCATTTTAGTTAAAACATGTTTGTCTCATTTTTTTATTTTCATACGTTGGTGTTGTCTGCATTATTTTAGGACAAGATTTTCATAGGTCAATTGGATTCCCGTGTGAGGAAGTACTTCTTGGCGACTGGTCCAGATAGCACGGATGCACATGATTCTATATGCAATATCTTGTTCTTTGCCTCTATATTAGTTTTGCACTGCGATCCACTTTGTTAATATTGTTTTATTTTTCTTTGTACCGTTTGATATTAATTCTCAGTTTTTAATGATTCGTGTGTTTATGTTGCTTCAGGTTGTTTTCCCCACTTTTGACCCGCCTGAAATTCCTTCTTGCATGGGTGGTGTTGGTCATTGGGTTTCGATATTTCTTGACCTGAAAAATTCAAGGTTCCAGCTTCTCGACTCCTACTATGGACCAGACAATGACTATGCGGTACGCCTGTTTCAACGGATGACTGATAACATCAAGAAGCTTTGGAATGATGCTAGCAATGACAGGGAGAAACCCTTCAGTCCTCTTTCTATCGATCATTTCCCTTTGGATTGGATTGATGTCCCCCAACAGACTAACAAGTATGAGTTCCACTTTTCTCTTTATCACTTATGTTTAACTGCAGTTGTACTTAAGCTGCGACGTCTTTTATTTGTTGGCTTTCTTTTTTGTTCTAACACTATTCTTTTTTGTGTTTGATGCAGTATCGACTGCGGATTCTTCATGCTTGCGAATGTTAATTCGTATCTTGATGGGGTTCTAGCAAATTATTCCCATGAAAATATCACACATATCAGGAAGATGTGGCTATACTCAATCGCTTCTTCTAACCTGTTTGAGACAGATTTCCAAGCTTTGTTTGGCTACTACACATGTAAGTCTTGGAACTTCATTTTTTATTCTACATGAACTTCATTTTTTCTTGAACTTGAACTTCTGCTTGAGATCTGGCTGGGCTGCTGGTTTCAGATGGAGAGGAGCATTTATTGTACATGAACTTCATTTTTATCTTTTTTATTTTGCTTGTGTGTTTTGTTTCAGTATTTTTTTCCTTTCATTGCTTACTTGGACACGAGCATTTCTTCTACTAGAACTTCAGAGATGATGCCTTTCTATGCTTTTGTTAGCTATAGTTGAATGTTTTCCAGTTCATCAGTTTATCTTGAAATGTGCCTTGGGTTGTGCCTGAACTTCATTTAGTTTTTAAATGCAACACATTTTTTGAGGTCAGCTTGAGTAGTAACCAGGTCATCTATATTAGTTGGACTGCACATTGTGTTGTACCTGAACTCCAGTTATATTTAATGGTCTTTTTCTCTTGCTTTTCTTTTATAGTGGAGCCGTTGGACTTGATCGATTACCACTACTCATTACTCGGGTCACAGGAATACCAGCCTAGGGAGGAAACGATGAGTACAACTCCGAGAGAAGATGATAGACCTCGAACCCTTATTCCTTCCCAGTTGGGGAAGTAGGCTGTTGGTATTTGTGGTGCTCCAACAACCCCTTGCTCGAGGAAGGTTGGTGCAGTCCAAGCAGCCGAAGCAGAAGTGATTTCGTTTGATGATGATTTTGAGAAGATTGCTTGCCCAAAGAATGGTAAATCTGCTGCTGATACTGTTGTTGGGAAAGGTGGGAAGAATGCTGTCATCACCAGGAGGAAACCGACAGTTGAGTCTGGCAACATAACTTCCTCCAAGAGAGCATGAAGATTGCCTTTGAAGTGGCGTTCTGCTGTCGCTCCCCTAAATAAATACAGTTACCCTCATCTATCCGAGTCCCGAAAGTTGAGACAGTATGTGCTTAAAGATGGTATGGAGAAGTATCATGAGTGAGTTTTCTTCTTCTTAACTTTGTTGCTGCCAGAGATGCTACTTTGTTCTAAACTTCTGTTGTTGTAGTATGTGGACTTCTGTTCATTTCTCCCTTGCCTTGGAGTTATAGTGTCTGAACTTCTGTTGTTATAGTATCTAAACTTCTGTTCATCTCTCCTTGCCTTTGAGTTAGAGTATCTGAAATACTGTTTGTTATTGTATCTGAACTTCTAATATTTTTGCCATCCTTTTAAATCTGCAACACAAGCTACTGCATGTTTACCATCCCTGGGAATGTGATTGACCTCATAGGACGTATCCTTTATACTCTTTTCGCTGAAGGGCAGCAGATGGAAGGAGACATAATGGATTATCTCATAAATTTGTGGAAGGGTAAGCTGGAGACCTCCGAGATATTCACTAGTGCTGACAGGGTTGTACTTAGTCCCTACTTCATATAGGTTTTAGTTCATTGCACCCCTAACTCCCCTTTTTTGCTCTAGTTTTGTTGTAGTGGCATTTGGGAGGTGTTTCATTTATGTTTGTGTGAATGCACGGTACTGCCTGGAGTATGATTTCTTCGCTGCAACAGTTCCAGAGTTCGATGAAAAAAATCTACTAATCTCCTCCGAATGTTTGTCCGCAAGGAAGAAGACCTTCTTAACGCAAAGCTGGTTAGGTTTTCATAACTCTTGCTTTTTTAAATTTTATTTACATCCCTTTGCTGAGTTTGTCAAGAAGTTTGTGTTCATCCCGGTTGTTCAATACCTATGCTTTATAGTTTGTGTTCACCATTTCTTTCATTCTTGGCAGGTTTTTTGATACTATTCAAGCCAATTGACAGAATGGTGCACTACAGTGTGTATGTGCTGAATAGATACCGTGGGAGCATTGACATCCTTGATTCACTTCCTTACACTAATAAGGGAATGTCACGAACAAGTTTCCACGGAGACTGCAAAAATATTGTGAGTGTTTCTTAGCGTGAACCTCCTTTCATATTCTCTTGTTTGACACGAAGTTTATTATGCCTCCTATTGACAAAATATGTTTATGTCTCTGTTGTGGTAATACTGCTTGAACTGACTATCATTTGATAGTTGAACTTCTGCTATTTTTTTGCTGGATCTTATGCAAGTGTCGCCTTTTATGTACCCGGACTTAACTATTTTGGTTAACATGTTTTTGACTTCACCTTATTTGTTATTTCTCGCAGATCAAGAGATTTGTTGGGTTGCTCGAGGAGGTGTACGGCAAGGCTGCGTACAAAGCGAGCAAGCAGCCTAACTATGTGACTATTGCAAAGAGGCCGACTTTTATCGATGTTCCAAAGCAAGTGAATAATGATTGTGGTTTCTTTGCCGTGAAGTTCTACTCTACATATGATGGTGATGAGCTTGTTGATGATTTTGGTGATGTGATGGTATGTTTTGTCCGTGTTCTTGTCTCATCATCCTTCCATTTTTTTTCTTGTGTGTTTTTGTTGAGACGCTCCTGCTGTGGTTTTAATTATCCTTTACTAAACCATCGTTTCATTTCTTGTTTGCAGGCTGCTGTAGATGACTGGAAGGCCGAGTTCATGCACACTCTAATCTTTAGCGAGAAGAATGAAGTCATGCGTGCAAAGCTCCCTGAAGAGATCCAGTCCTTGGGCCCATGAATTCGAAGCATTAGTTTCAGTGTAGATTTGATTTGGTAAAGATTTTAGGTTTGATAATGATTGGAACAATTTCGTAAAGATTTGGTTGTCAGAATGGTTTAGTGAATTGTGTATCTATAGCTGCAGCACTATTACTTAAGATATTGTGGACAAATGTATTTGGTGTGAAGAATGATTTGGCTTGTGAATTTCAATGTACTGCATCGTTTTTCAGTATCCATGTGTTGTATGTTTTTCCCCAACAGATGCACTTGAACTTCTCCCTGTGCTATGGTTGAACTGCTTGTTTTTTGTGTTGTTTAAATTTCGGCCCCAACATATGATCTTTGACTTGAACTTCTGCTTGAGATCTGGCTGGGTTGCTGGTTTCAGATGGAGAGGATTTTCTGTGTTTGTGTATTGTATTGGTATTTTTCAACTCAACCAATACATAGCCTTTTGCATAGAATCTATATGTGTTTGTTTGTGTTTTTTCAACTGTGAATGGATTTCAACTATAACTTTGTGCAAAAATATTCTCATACACTCCTTTATGTTTCTTTATCTTTTTCGGCATGTACTTGAACTTCTGCATGTATCCAAACAAAACTTCACATCTGAACACGTTGTCTTAGGCTTGCTAACCTTAGTTCTTATGGCAATACTTATTTTAAGCATATTTTTTCCTACATCGATTTTATATACCTGAACTTCAAACTGTATAATTATTTGTTGGTTGCTCTTTTATGGAATACAACACCAGCACCTCCTGCCATAATATACCAAAACTTCCACTGTAATCTTACTTGAACTTCATAGTGTATATTTTTCATTTTTTGTTCTTGCTTGCACTTTTATGGAATACATCACCAGCACAACACTTCCTCTCATAATATACCAGGACTTCTGCAGTAATATTACTTGAACTTCACAATGTATATTTTTCGTTTTATTACTGTTTGTTCTTTCATGCAATACATCACTAGCACAACACTTCCTGCCATAATATAACAGGACTTCTGCAGCAATATTCCTTGAACTTCAAAGTGTATATTTTTCATTTTATTACTGCTTGCTCTTTTTTGCAATACATCACCAGCACCTCCTCTTATACTATACTAGTACTTCTGAAGTAATCTTACTTGAACTTATACTGTATAATTTCTTTGAAACTTGAGCAATAAAAGTTCAAGTAAGCTTCTCCTAAAATACTGTTTTCAAAAGTGGAATAACATTCCGCACATTGACATGACATAAGTTTGCTTTGTTTAATTGACCTAGTTTAACTGTTCATCAGCCTTGCGCTCCTCCTAGGCTTTGGTTGTGGTGGTTTTTGCTTGACATGTACCTCTTCCTCTTCATCTTCCTCTTCCTCTTCATCTTCCTCTTTCTCTTCCTCTTCATCATCCTCTTCCTCTTCCTCCTCGCATTCCACTTCCTCTTCCTCTTCCTCTTCGTCTTCCTCTTCTTCGATGGTGTCTTCATCTTCGTCTTCCTCTTCATCTTCCACCACTTTCTTGTTGCTGGCTCTAGGTTTTGCTTTCTGTTTCGTCTCTGGCTTTTTGCTTGTCTTTTCAGCATCTGCGCGCTTCGGGCATGTTCTTGCATTATGGGTTCATACTCCTTGCATATGCTACAAAGTCTGCTGCTTGCTTTCTGTGGGTGTGGTCCCTTCTTTTGTTCTATAACTTTGGGCTGTTGTTTTTGAACTTTGGGTTGCTTGACCTCCTCAGCAATTTTTCTTTCTAAGAGTGTTGGACATGTGAGCTTGTTGTGTCCTGCAACCTTTTTGCACACACTACATTGCCTGTGTCCAAGTGGCACTCTGTTCTCATCGAGCACGATGACTCTTCCTGCAGGTGGTGCCTTTATTTGAGCTCTCTTGTCACTTTTTTTGCTATAGAAATTTTCTTACTACCCTTTGTTTCAGAGTACAATGGTAGTTTCATCGTCTCTTGCTGCCGCTGCTGCATTAGTTGGTCAACACCCTACTTGCATTGGTTGGCTTGAGCAGCGGCCTGGAGCATTTCAGCTGCATAATAATGAAGGTCATCTTCAATTTCAGCATCCTCTTCAGCCATCCTTTCGTCAGCATCCGCTCGATTTTCTGAATGTATTGCATCAAGCTCTTCCATGAGCCTCTTGAGGACATAGAAGGCACTGTCATATTGCTGGTGACATCTCATCGCTTTCTTGTTAAACAACAAATTTAGCTGCAGCAAGATGTCTTGCTTCGATAGTCTTGAGCTGCCATCCGATGTAGTTGTGTTGTAGTCCCTTGTATCAAAGGTTGGTTTGCAGTCTTTGTGTACCGTTTGAGGATATACTTGTGTGGAAATTTGTCAGGCTTCAGGTAGTCCAGTATGTTCATGATGTGAAGGCAGAACAGGCCTGCATTTTGTGATGAATGCATAATACATAGTTTGTGAGCCAGCAATGAGTTTCATATATTTGATATGATACTACTAGTTTAGCTATTTAATGAGTTTGTTTTTCCGCTCACCTGTGTGTGTCCAAAGCTTGCATTCACACTTGTATATTTCATTCTCTAGGTCAGCTACAACCTGGAATTCATGCTTTGACCAGGCAAATATGTCTTCATCATCATGGCCAGCCTTGTTGTGGTAGTACACAAGGTACTTAGTGGTCTCTGATGTAGGATTTGCACGAAATAGCGTGGCTTTTCTCATCCTAGTCCTCATCTAGGTGTACACGGCTCTCGAGTACTTGATAGACATGTCTTCCTCGTAGCCATAAGTTGTTTTTGTGATAGGATTGGTCTGCACGTGTCAAAAAATAAGATATTAGTCGAAGCAGAGTCATGGGTTTCATTTTTTAAAATTCAAAGTGCACATGTTGAAGGAAAACACAATACGATGGGGGTGTTTTTATGTATGCATACCATGTTGGTCATTGTTTTCTCGTTCTCCTTCTACATCCGAGTTTGTATTCAGCATTTCCCCGCCTGGCAAACTTGTGTAGGTTCTGGGTCCCCTTGACAAACCCTCTCTTGAGCACATGGTTCATGCTCTCGCTTCGTTGTGTGGAAGTCATTCTAGCACAGAAAATGTTCTTGTAATCTGCTGAAATCCACATTTTCCTATCACTCCATAGCTACATCATCATCTGGTCGTTCTCTAGGTCGTACTTGTGCACGAGTTCGGCCCAGGTAGTTTCAAACTCCGTTGGCATCAGCGGCCAGTGTAATATAGCTGTGAACTCCTCTTTGAATGTTTTATACTTTTTGTACAGCAACGCGATGTATTCCTTGTACTTCTTCAGGATTTGCCAATGGCATAGCTTGTGGACGGTGTTTGGGAATGATTATGGTATAGCTTTCGCCATCGACGGGCACTGGTCTGCATGAATTTAAAAAATGAAACTTGCTTATTTTTGCACTGATGGTGAACTTATGTTGTACAAGTACTTGAACTTCACAGGTAGCAGTGTGACTATCTAAAAATGTCACATGTATTTTTCCTTACAACAGTGTTGTTGAACTTCTGTGGTACCAGTGCTTGAACTTCACAGGTAGCAGTAGGACTACCTAGTAGTGTCACACACAAAATTTTCTTTGTAGCAGTGTTGTTGAACTTCTATCTTAGCAGTGTTTGAACTTCACATAAATAACTATATTTTTCTCAACATGTTACATATACTTTTCTTATAGCTTTGTCCTTGAATTTCTATGATTCCTGCATTTGAACTTCACATTCATAACTATTTTTTTTGTAAACATCTGACAGATAATTTTGCTTTCTTGTAGTGTTTGTTGGACTTCTGTGCTAACAGTGGTTGAACTGCTTGCTTTACATTATTTTCAGATAAAACCAAATATACCCAATACTGACCCATAGACTGAAAAGATGATGAAACTTGTAGAGTTTTTTTTGAACTCACCTGTTAGAATGCAAGTTGGGTGCTTGTTGTTCATGCACCGTACAAATGTATTGAACAACCACTTGAATGACTTTGCATCTTCATCTCTGATCAGGGCAACAACAAATATTGTTGACTGCAAGTGATCGTTTGTTCCAACAAACACTCCCAGAGGCATATGAAATCTGTTGGTCTCGTAAGTTGTGTCAAATGTTACGCAATCGCCAAAGTCTTGATATGCTCCTCGGCACCTTGCATTGGACCAGAAAATGTTTTTAATTGACTTGTCCTTGTCTACTTGTATGTGATAGAAAAACTCATCATTGATTGCCTTCATGTCTTTGTAGAATGTTACAAGTTTCAATACATCATCAAAATCATCTTTCCTTGCATTAATGGCTTTCCTATAAATTATATGCAAACATGCATTTGTTATTTTTGCTAGCAAAGGGTTGTGACTTAGGATGCTATGTACATTGCAGTATGTGCATGCTTGAATACTTACTGGTTTAGTAGGTTTTGCCTGGTCATGCTTAGGAAGTAGCTTCCATCTTCATTTTCAGATAGCATGGACATGATTGTTGTGTGCTTGACATCATGGTACTACAAAAGCTTTACGTACTCCAAAATAGTGGGGTCATAATTCTTGTGTGAGTGCAAGAATACCAGCATGTCATCAGTTTGCATGAGTTAGTGATTATGATTGTACTCAATGTCCACTGCCACGCATGTGTTATCCTCCTGCACCTCCACCCTCATTCTTGCATTGCAGCCTGTCCTCTGTGATGTTTTGTTTTGCTGCCTGTCAGCCTTTGAAATAGAAGTTGTGTGTTTCCCTTGGAATGCGCAAACAAAATACTTGTGATCGTCATTCGCACCCGTCTTCCTGATTCCAAAACCAGCATGTCTGGCGTATCTGTTATAAAATTCCCTTGCTTTCTCTACATCTTGGAATCACATCTTTAGCCTTGGTATTAGATAATCCGGGAGATCCAGCATCTGCAGAAAAAGAAAAAATAATCCAAATGGCATGTTAAAATGCAGATTATGAACTTGTTACCCTGGAGGGAGCAGAAAATTTGCAGGTAATACAAGATGCGTATATAAATATTTTGTTTCACTTACGTGCGTGTATGATCGCAACTCCATCGAAGTCTGCTGCTGTCCCTCTGGGATGTGGCACGATGGAGTAATCATAGCAGGATGCAGGAGTGGATCACGAGGAGGAAGGAGGGCTGAAGATGGCCTCTCTCTTTTTTGCGTCCTTTTTCCTTGAGGTGGTTGTGGAGGTATTGTGATCCTGGTCTTGGTTTGCTCTTTCGTTTTGTGAAGCAATCCATCTACCTTATGCCTCGTACAATTTTGACTTGTAGCAGCAACAACACGATCCAACGGTGGTAGTGTGCAGAGCACTCTCCTCCGTGTGTGTGTATTCCTATTGGATTTGTCCTGGGATCCGGTTTAGTTGCTTCCCTTTGGCATTGACGAGGCACACCAGGATAACCTCTAGACTTACACGCAGGATTTGAGCTAACACCCTCCTCCATCGGCATGCTTGGGAGTCTGCTGGTGAATACAAAGAATCCGCGGGGGATTTCCGGCGTCACCCAATTAGGTGGAGGCACAAAGTTGTGCGGATAGGGCCGTGACCCAACATGTTGGAAGTCTCCATGTGTTTCGGGTGTCATCCATTTTTGGTCTAGAGTAGGTTGGTAATGTTGTTGGTGCGTTTGAGGTATAACCCATTGAGGGGGTGGTGCAACGCGTACAGGCTTAGGATTGTGTACTTGTTGCTGGGAACTTTTAAGCTTCTTCATGCATCTCTCGTCTTGCTGACATAAAAGAAAAAATGTTTATTAGCACACAACTTACATCTACCTATACCTTTGTAACTGAACTTAGCATTATTCACAACCTGAACTTCTCATATAAAAGTGGTGTTCATGTACATATTTTTCCCCTAGGACACGCATCACACTCTGCACTGAGTTGAGCATATGCCAATACTTTTGTACCTGAACTGAGCACCCTTCACAGAATGAACCTCACATTCTATTAATTCTACACTATTTTTGATTACTTATATGTACCTGAACTGAGCACTCTCCAAAACCTGAACTTCTTGTCCTGCAAAGGGGAAATACTGTCTACAGTTAAAAAACCTGAACCTTCATGAGTTTGAATGGTTGAACCACTAGTGCATACCAACCTGACCTTCATGTGAGATCACATGCATGTCCTATTTTCCTTTTATTTTTTTGCACAGAACCAGATACATACCAACCTGAACTCTAGCACACTTAATAGTTGAACTTCACATGGCTTTTCGCATGTGAATGTGAAAAACAGGCATATTTCACAGGCAGGTTTTCCAAATGTTTTGCAGCCTGGACCGAGGCTCACAAACTACCTGAACTTCACATGGTTGTAAGAAAATAACAAATAGAAGGAAGAAGTTCAAACATACCCTGGCTAGAAGTTCCGCCAACCTTTTTCCAGCAGCTGATAGGCCACCTTGAGAACAATTCTTCGTGGAGGTAGGAGAGGAAATCCATGGCAATCCATGTCTTGCAGAGGGCGCGAAGTTCATCTACATGAAGCAAGAAGGTCAGGCAAGGCAAGATTGAAGAAGAAGGCAACAAGCGGGAGGAAGTTCATGTACTGTTGCTGAATATGAAGGCACCCCCGATGCCGCCTCCGCCGCGGAGTTGCTCTGTTGGCCATGTCGTTCGCCGTAGCTTGCGTCGGGGTCATCATTTTCTCTGCCAAGGTGTCGGGCAGTGAGGATGGACGGAGGATGCGGCTTCCAAAAGTCCATGGCGGCTTCGCCGCGTCCAGGCGACGCGAGCTCCCTCGCGCCGGCGTCCGCCGTCACTCGCTTGGCCGCGCCGGTGGTCGGCCAAGAGGTGTGACGGAGGTGTGGCAGCGGATCGAGTCGACTAGGAGCTGGAGACGGAGGGGAGGCGGCGGATCCGACCGGCCTGGAGCTGGAGACGGGGGGAGGCGGCGGATCCGGCGAACATCGGCGGCGAACAAGGCCAGAGGTCGGGGATCGACGGGAGGAGCGGCGAGGAGTGATGGTGTCCTGGACTAGGGGGTACTCACCACGTCGTCTCCCGACCAGGTGGATCGGGTCGAGGACCCCCATGGCGGTTTACTCATGGGCCACTTCGGGCAGCCCATGCCGCATTCAAGGAATATTCCACAAGACTTTATGATCAAGACAAGGACTCCTCTCCACCAACGTATTCGACTAGGACTCTTGTTATCCTAGGCCTCCGGTACATTATATAAGTTGAGGCCAGGCTAGTCGATGGATTATTGTGACATTATTCATCATACCCTCAGGTTTTAGACCACAACATATGATCTCGATGTAGATCAACTCTGTAGTTGATACTCCATCAATATAAACAAGAGCAAGACATAGGGTTTTTCCTCCATCAAGAGGGCCCGAACCTGGGTAAAACATCGTCTCCTTCTTCCTGTTACCATTGATACGAGAATCCACAGCTCGGGACCCCCTACCCCGAGATCTGTCGGTTTTGACACCGACAATGGTGCTTTCATTGAGAGTTCCGTTGTGTTATCGGCAAAAGATCAATGGCTCGTTTGCAGATCAACTGCGACATCAGCATCTTCGTCACCGGCTTGACTAGTCATCTTGGCTTGACCAAGGATTGTGCCCTGCCTCCAGTCGTCATGTTCGGACGAGGGCCTTCATCAACATCAACTCCGATCTCTATCATGATCATGGAGGAATCATCCATGGAGCTCGGGTGCTCAACATCAACATTACCCTCGGGCGACCGTGCTGTTTTTCTGAACATCGAACTTGTATCCGCTACCACCACCTCCTCGAGCATCGCTTTGACGATTCCTTCAGTGGAATTGTGCGGAATTGATTCTACAACAACATTGTGATCGACTTCGACTGCGTCACACGGTCACTTCGGCAAGCCAATGTTGTCGTCCCAATTGGCATAAATAGGCTCGCATGATCACCTTGTTGATTGAATTGCCATACCGACATGTTCGGTTGCCTCAGGGACTTCGGCCTCATCAAGAGGGTCCTACCTCGTTGGGTGTTCGGCGAGGGGGCCATATTTCTTTTATTACTCACTTTGCATAAATTATTAATCATGCAACTTTTTTTATTATTATTACTATCATCTCCGGCTTGCACTATCTTCTGTGCATAGGTAAACGATCCGGATTGGGCAGCGCTGTCACCTCGTCATATCGACATACCACGTCACCTTGGCTGGACTAGGAGCTTCATCCTCACTTCATTAACCCACGTCGGGTACTTCGGTGTCACACTGTCGGCCTGCATCGGCCATGCTATGTCGCCACTTCGGAGCGTTGAAGCTCTTCGCTCTGCCACCTCGGGACCAGCTTGGGGGCTGGGACCTCGTCCCACCATAAGTTCGGACCATGTCATCAATGCCAAACACATTAACCAGCTAAGTCGCTTATATGCTCAAAGTGTTAAATTTTTAATTTGTGTTCGGTTCGACCATGCTCACATACATTATTTGTTAAAAACACTTGTCTTAACCAAGTTTACTGGGGGCTCTTAAATTTATATGAGCCATTTTATAGTAAATGTGTTTTCTTCCTAGTCGTTGCAAAATATTTTTCTATCACTCCTTTTTTGATGTGAGTGTGTGGTCAATAGCCGGATAGCCCATTTCCTCTCTAATGACCGCTCGAGTTTAGTTTGCTAAACTGGCCTAACGAGAAGTACTCCGCCTTTGGGATAGGAGGTTGAAGCCGAAGGCTGACACACTCATCGTCTTGAGATCGGATGTGTCATGTTAAAGCACGACGGATGCACAAACTAATTTTAAGACCAATTTTCGGATTGGCACCAAAAAATTGATTTAGTTCGGACGTAGAGTTTACGCATAAGTTTTTTGGTTTTTAAGCTTATGGCACTTTTAGATCTATTTGTATGCTTTTTTTATGAGGCAGGACATCCTCTTGACCCATAGTTCGGCTTTTTTTCTGCCGACCTCCACCTCGGTGTTGGGTCCGACCATAAATACCACAGTACACTGTCGGACACCTTTTAAGCATCGACAATATCAACAGGGGGCTTCTACTTGAGCCGAACCCACCAAAAGCCAAGGTACTCCGAGGAGTCGTCGGCAAAATGTTCTCGGATATTACTTTATATGCATCAGTTTTGAATTGTGTCTTCGGTCAATAGGTGGGTTGCGCGGCTCCTGTGCTTGCCTCCTACGTTCCGCTTTGTTCGGCTAGGTGGCCAAAGGGAGAACCACTACATTGTTCTTCCAGCTAGCATGGTTAAGCGCCTCAGTGGAGAAAGCCAAAAACTGACTGTCACAATAAGCGTAAACTGGTCAGCGATCCGATGACTGTATTAAACAATAAGATCGATAGAGGTCACCCCGTGTTAAATGACGATGTTCATAACATTGGCCGAAGTGTTTACGGATTTACCTCGACTGTCGCCAAACACTAACCGGGGGCAAGTTACTGGCCTCCCAACTTTAAGCTCCTATGACTAAGTGAAAGTTATAAAGCCCACAAATCTGATTGCCTCGTTTCCGCTAAGACAACCACCTTCAGGCACTGAGACATCAGCTAAGGGTTGTTTTGTTATCGCGAAAACACCCGGCGTAGCATCTACAAGGGGGTGGAAGCCGACGATGGGCCACTTTCAACTGATAAACGGTCGCAATGGAGTCAAAATAAACATATCATCGGCGTTTGTATTTAATATACGAGGGCTGCCTTCCGCAATCATTGTTATAAAGCCATAAATATGCATCAATTTAACTTAAGATTTTGGCCCTGCTGGGTTTCCTAGCTCCTGTGCTTACCCCCGGTTCAGGGGGATACTAACGGTTTCCTGGACTAGGGGGTACTCACGGCGTTGTCTCCCAACCAGGTTGATCGGGCCAAGGACCCCCATGGCGGTTTACTCATGGGCCACTTCGGGCAGCCCTTACCGCATTCGGGGAATATTCCACAAGACTTGATGATCAAGATAAGGACTCCTCTCCACCAACGTATTCGACTAGGACTCTTGTTATCCTAGGCCTCTGGTACATTATATAAGTCGAGGCCAGGCTAGTCGATGGATTATTATGACATTATTCATCATACCCTCAGGTTTTAGACCACAACATATGATCTCGATGTAGATCAACTCTGTACTTGATACTCCATCAATATAAACAAGAGCAGGACATAGGTTTTTTCCTCCATCAAGAGGGCACGAACCTGGGTAAAACATCATCTCCTTTGTTCCTGTTACCATTGATACGAGAATCCACAGCTCGGGACCCCCTACCCCGAGATATGTCCGTTTTGACACCGACAATGGCGCTTTCATTGAGAGTTCCGCTGTGTTATCGGCAAAAGATCAATGGCTTGCCTGCAGATCAACTGCGATGTCGGTGTCTTCTTCATCGGCTTGACTAGTCATCTTGGCTTGACCAAGGACTGTGCCCTGCCTCCAGTCGTCATGTTCGGACAAGGGCCTTCATCAACATCAACTCCGATCTCTATCATGATCATGGAGTAATCATCCATGGAGCTCGGGGGCTCAACGTCAACATTACCCTCGGGCGACCGTGCTTTTTTCCGAATAGCGAACTTGTATCCGCTACCACCACCCCCTTGAGCAAAAACCTCGTTATATATACTCTTACCGTACGTATAACAAAAACCAAAAAATGACCATCCTTGTTGGTCAAATTAACCTCTCTCATCGGATGTCATAGTGCTGGTCGGCGACCTCGTGGGCCCACGCGAGTGAGTGTCCTAGGACCACCACGTGTAGGTGGCCCAAAGATGCATGTCAATTTTTTTCTGCAGTGAACATGCGACCAAAGGAGTTTAGTGTTGAAAATTGAAAATAATAAATAACATATGTCCTTTTTTATACATTGATTGATTTCCTAGGGATTTAAATGTGCAAAAATCAAATTTGATCTACATGAGACCCATGATAGTGCATGAAAATGGATTGCAAAATCATATGTATATGTGTCCCTAGGTGCATGTTTACTCCCCTTGCAAGAAATTTCTAACATCTAGAATCTTGATTTTAAAATCCAATAAATCGAAAACTAAGTTGAAATTCATGAAACTTATCGTGGTGTCATATGGACACAAATAGACTGTGATATATTTTTTTTTCAAATTTGAGACAAGTTTTGATATAATCTTCTTACATACAGGAAGTTATAAATAATTATCAACCAATATCGCAAACGAACTCTTTATTCGTACTATGTGCGTTAGACCAATAATGTAAGTGTCGTGCTTCGGTTAAGCAATAAAGCGGCAAAATTAATCATCAAAAAGGAAAAATCAATATAATACATGTCGGGCACACGTCTCGTGTGCCATACGAGCATGCGTGAGTTCACAAGAGGCATGCTAGCAGGTAGGCCGGGAGGTCGAGGTATGCGCGTGTTCGCTGCGCACTCACCGTGGGGCGGGCTAGCAGCTGTGTGAAATGATGGTAGGCATGCCAACAGTCCGGTATGCAGGCTCACCGGGAAGCGAGCCAGCCCTTTGACCGCCGCCCACCTCACTCCCACTTCTCCATATTAATGGCGCACCCAATCCGCTGGTCATAATAGGCAGCCGCACACCCCGTCCACACTTGTCACCACTGCATGGAGTGTATTAGGATTTTGCTGAAGCGCACCATCGGTGGGAGTGGCGACGCCGGGGCTGGTGAAGCACCCATGCAATGCATGAAGCCGGGCGCAGAGGTTGTTTTCGCGGCTGATGAGGTCTCGAGCGTGAAGCAGCGCGACCTTGACTCCGTCGCCATCGTCGTGCCGCCCCAGCCAGAGCCAGAGGTCCACTGCTACTCCGAACGACTCCGACTCCGACGGAAAACCAGTTAGTCCACCCCCCTTGTTGGGAACACAAACCCTTGGTTATGTTCACCCAGTCCATGAAATCGGAGTAAGATTCGTTAGATCTGTGTAGTGTATTGATTATTTAAATGGTATCTATGGTTAGTGATTAATTGTTTGTTCTGTACAAATGATTTTTTGCTAATAATCCGAGTATGGTTAGCGTGCGTGCTAATAGTTCGTAGCCAAATCATGATAATTGATTTTGAATGTCCTACATATATGTTCGTGCCCTTTTTTTCTTCCAGATCTTGAGAATTGATTTTGCATGTCCTACATGTATGTTTCTGTCTTCTTTTATTCCAGATTGCTATGTACACAGATGAGGCTCCGGCCAGCGGCGCCATCGGCTGTAGATCCTCCACTCGGCAGCATGGGCAGAAGCGGCCACGCCCCTGGATATGAGGAACACGCAGAATATCGGGCGGACCGCATCAACGATCTTCCGGACGCCATCCTTGGGGAGATCTTCCTTCTCCCCACCAATGATGGCCGCCACACACAAATCCTCGCATCTCGGTGGCGCACTCTGTGGCGCATCGCACCTCTTAATCTCGAATGTTGCCGGCTATCTGTCGTGCATGATTTTGAACTCCACAAAGCCATCATCTACTCCCACCAGGGCTCCGTTCAACACCTATGCATCCCGGCGTGCTACCTGCTGCACATAACCTGCATGGTGAACGCCTGGCTGACACCCCGCAAATTCCAAAAACTCCAACATCTTGAGTTCTACCATTACTATGCAAATAGCTGTCCACCAAGCGTTGTAGCTGTGCCCTCACCACTAGTGTCCATATCACGGTTTTCCTCCTCTCTCCACACCACCACCCTGGCCCGGTGTCATCTACCAGACAATCTGGTACAAATGCTTCGACTACCACTCCTAAAAAACTCGCACTTATGGTGGTCAATCTGTCGGAGGCCTCACTACACAGCATCATCCACTCCTGCTGCTCTTCCCTGGAGCGCTTACTGCTTGTTTTTGGAAAAGAAATCCATATCTGTTCTCTCCAAATAAAGTCGCCTCACCTTGTAAGCATTGGAATTTGCTTTAAAGGAGAGGAGCTCATCATCAAAGATGCCCCTTCACTCCAAAGGCTGCTCCTTGATTATCGTTATGCACCTTCGCAAATAACTTTGGTCTCTGTGCCTAAACTGGAGACCTTGGGTGTAATTCCAGATCCATTTGAAGGTTACAAGATGGTGGTTGGCTCCATACTTATTCAGGTATTGTATATTATCATCAAAACTTTTGTAATCATAAGCTGCATTTTTCATTTGTGTGCGTATGTTTTATATCATCAACACTTTTGTAATCATAAGATGCATTTTTCATTTGTGTGCATAATCTTTATATAATCTTGGAGTACGCTTTTGGTACTAATATTATGTTCGATGCTCAATGAAGAGTTTGTCCATGGGCACCTGTCGTGGGAAAATAGGGCCACCTATGGAGCCATCAGCCCCTTGTGGCTCGGCAGGGGGGAGAGCACATTGCACAAAGAGAGGAGGGCGCAGAGCAGGACGACAGCGATCACATGGGCAATTTTTACCCAGGTTCAGGCCGCCGCGAGGCATAATACCATACTCCTGCTTTGGTGAATTGATGAGAGGACCGTGGTGGAGATGCATCGCTCTAGCCCGGCAAGGTTGCCTCGGGGCGAGGGTGGCTACGCGTATATGAGTGTACAAGGGTCTGAATCCTTTATAAGTTTGCCACGATCCTCCTTTTATAGATCAAGGGGTCACCACAATGGCAAATCAGTCATTGTGTACTGATTAGATAGCAAACACCGCTAATACCTAACTCTACAGACAGGATAAGGCGCATTAAATGCATGGCTTAGTGTCACATCATAGCGTAGCCCGGCAAGCCATGCCGTGCCATTCAACCACCTTCTCACATGTCTGCATGACACGTCCCTAGACGTCTGTCATTTGGAGGTGATTTCCATCGGAAGTGGCTGCCACATGCCAAATAACAGCCACTTAGTCACTTGGGGGCTTGACACCGCACAGATTGGTGAATTGTGTTGCTGTGAGGTGGAGCGGTGGAGCCTTGGTGGGGTAGTCTGCCCTCATCGTGCCCGGCAGGCCTGCCAGGACAGTCTTGAGACTTGTCTTCGGGACAACTTCGACCTCGCCGGGTTCGCCTGCCTGGCAAGGGAGGTTTTTCCTTAGTGGTGTCTTGCTCCGTTAGCTTGGCCTTGGTCTTCTTGATCTGCCCCTTGATTTCTTAAAGAGCTAATCTCTTTCTGCTTGGGCTGGTCTTGGATGTTGCAACCTTGCTCTTAAGCATGTGTACAATCTGGGCAACACACTTGGGGTTTGTTGCACCGACAGGAGCCCCCGGGCTTGGCCTGAACGCGCTGTCGGGCGTTGTTGGGGTAGGCCCTGTCTAGTAGACAGGTGAGAGGGTAGTGGTAGCTTGTCCTTTGAGATCTTCTTTGCTTCTTCATTAATCTAAGCTTGAATCAGTTTCCGGCTTTCCCGAGCACCGTGTAGGATGTCGTGGGGGAGATAATGGGCCATGATCCATGGACTGCCCACGTCCCATGTTCACGGGGAGGTAACTACCATCCCATTATTTTCCCCGCTCCTGGAGCTTCCGCCATGTGTGTTGCATGCATTGCGCAAGGTCGGCGGCAGATGCAGAGGGCACGAGAATGAGCGTCGTGGCAGACCAGGCATCATGGATTGGTGCAGGGGGTCAGCCTTGATTCCTCGAGCCATTGATGGCGAAGGGGGAGCTGGACTGGAGGAGCAGGGAGGCTACCTCCATAGAAAAGAGCTAGCCCCTGCCCAGCTCAAATATAAAAAGGGACGCGCGACAGGGCGCTTCTTCACAAATATCACTCCTTCCTTTCCCTTAATAGTTCTCACCCACTATGGTGAGAGGCCGGGAAGGCGGAGGAGGAAGAGGAGACTGAGGACAAAGGCTCCTCTCACGGCTGAGGTGAAGAGCATGCCACAGAGGAGGCTGTCAGGGATGGTCCTGCCGGGGGAGAGCCTATTGGGGACGAGCCTGTCAGGATTGAGGCTTTATATGCCGCGGCAGCAGAGGCCCGGGAAGAAGAGGGGGCTGAGGAGGCGGAGCAACCCGGGGAGGAGTTGCTCGCGGAAGGCCCTCAAGCCCCCGAGCAAGTCTTAGACCACCGCCCTCGTAGGCGGGTGGCTAGCCGTGGGGCAGTGGTTCCCAATTATGCACCCACTACCAAGAAGGTAAAGAAGACCACCTCCAAGGGTAGAAAGTCAGACGCGGTGCGCCGGCAGTCCTCTCACCTTTCCTTGCCGTGGTTTTTGTATGTCTGCTTGTTTTGCTGATTGATCTTGCTTGCCGTCTTTGCTAGAGAAGAGGAGGAGGAGAAGGAGACCCTTGTCCACCAGACCAAGCAGCTCAGGCACGCGGAGCCACCGAAGTCTGTGAGGGGCATGGGCCTGGCGGGCAACAACACGAACGCTCCGATGCCAAGCCCCCAGCCTAGCCTCTAGCTCGAAAGCACAGGATTGGCCCCTCCCGCAAGGGGTGATGCAGGAGAGCTCCCGACCTCCTCAGTCAGAGGAGGAGGGGAGATCACTCAGGGCGAGCCCCTCCAATAGGGGCCCACCCCGCCTCCTGATCGAGTCGAGGGAGCCCCGATGAATCCTTCCACGGAAGAGTTTGCTCAGGACACTGCCATGGTTGTTGAGGAAGGGGACGGAAGCCATGGCCTGACAACTGACCTTGCCAGGGAAACCGAAGCTTCTGCATCGCAGGCATCTACGGGTAACTCATTTGCTCTTTTTGATTCTACTGCTTTCACCATATTGCTCCGTGTCCCTGGCTCTCTAATGCTTCTGCTTCCGTATCATTGCTTGTTGTCTTTGCTTGCAGCCCCTTAGATTGAAGAGCCTGGACTGCTGGAAGAGGTGGCCAGCATAGGGAAAGATGCTGCAGAGGAAGCCACCAAGATTGCTGCCACAGAGGGGTAGGAACATGATGTCGGGGTGTTTAGCAGCTCCTGATGGAAACGGAGTAAAAACCCAGCAGCGCGCAAGGATCAGGGGCGACTATTGAAGAGAAAATCCCCCTCCAAACCATGGACCCCCTCCACTAATTTTGTACTGCGGCTGGGGCCCCGCAGCCATCTTCGAGTCAGTTGGCGCTGGTGCTTGTGCAGCCTGGACTCGGAGCCCCTGGTTCGTCAGCGGTGATGAGCGCGGAACTCGACGGAGATATCCAACGCATCTTGGCGTCGCTGTACCAAGGGGTTGAAGAGGAAGACGACTCTGTCATCGTAGCCATGGACTTGTCTTTCCTGGAGTCCATGGCGGTAGGCATTAAGGAGATGCAGAGTTGGCACAACCAGAAATGGCAGGTGCTCAAAGAGTAGTGCAAGTCCGCCAACAAGGTGGACCAGAAGCTGAGGAATAAGGGTAGCGAGCTGCCCGACTGGCACGGCAAACAGTTCTAGGTCCATATGAGGCAGCAGGAGGTGATTTCCATGGCAAGGGAGGATGTCATCACCCGGGAAGCTCGCTTGGCAGAGCGCACGATGCTATTGGATGCCAAGGAGAAGGATATCTCTTCCCGAGAAGAGAAAGTCGAAGCGATCCTCCATGCCAAAGACGATGAACTGGAATCCCTAGACGCCCTTACGGAGGTGTACCAAGGAGCAGGAGGACAGGCATAAGGCAGCTCTGGATGCCCTTAGTGTTGATTCTGCCGACCAACTAAAGAAGCTCGTTTATGACCTTGTCGTTGCATCCACTGCCAAGACCGATCTCGACCAACAGGTGGCCAAACTGACTGAAGAGCTTGACAGGAGCGCCAAGGAGGTCGTGACCCTCAAGGAGGAGGCATGGTAAGCAGAGAACCTTCTGAAGGATGTGCAATCATAGCTCTCGTCCAAGAGCCAAGCCCTTGAGACTGCCAACGGCACCGTTGAAGATCTGAAGGCCAGGATTGGCACCCTGGAGAGCTCGGTCGAGTCCAGCAGGGTTCGCGAGAAGCAGCTGGTGAAGGACCTGGATACCGCAGGACTCCTTCGAAAAGATGTAGAGGACAAGCTGTCGAACCACACCGAGCAGGTCAACCTTTGGATCAAAAGATTGATCGACATCACCGAGCGTCTCACTTCCCAAATTGCAGCAATGGGCATGGAAGGGCCAGTCTTCTCTACCAGTAAGCATGAGGTCCCCAGCGTCAAGCTCGGGCTCTTCTTCAACGAGTTGATCGAAAAGCTGAAGGCACACGAAGAGGGGAGGGCCGGTCACTTCGCGAGTGAATCTCGGAAGGTTGAACCAACACCCTCTTCATGGTTCTAAGCTGCATCGCCTACCGCCATCCGGACCTCGACCTTAACGACGGCTTCAGGAAGCTGCCGGAGGGTGCAGATGTTTTGGCTGCTGGGGAGAATGCTACCCCCTATGCCGACAAGGTCCTTTCCGTCCCCACTGCTCCGCGAGGCCGCCAGGCATGGCCTTGAATTTCCTTGCCATCGTGCTGTCCTATACAAAACATGATGTAGGTCCCATGTTTAGACGTCGTACTTCTTTTATTTGTGTGGAACTGATGTCCTTACTTAATCTTAGCTGGATGTTTATCCTTTTTGGGTTTATCCTTCGGTGTTCATATGATTAGTGATGTGCATGTTTTGGTTGCCTACCGGTATCATACTGTCGCGATTGTCATAAGGGTCGGGCCCTTAGCATTCATCTTGGCGAGGATACGTCCTGGCAGGTTTTTTCTTGGTAGTTTTTGACACAGCCACCCATTCTGCGAGCAAGCTGGAACATAACGAGTGCACAGACAAAGAACTAGTAAGGTGCTTTCACACGAATAATTTCCTCATACGAACACCTTGGTGTCCAAGGGGCAAGCAAATGCAAATTCTAGGTCTACGATGGAGGAACGATTGTGCGGACTTAGCTTTTGTCCTTGCTTTCTTCCATTCTCTTCACCCGCGGCCGCTTGTTTCGTTCACATGCTTTGGGAAGGATGGCACTGCGCGTGCCGACAAGAATCATATGCATCCTTTTGGTGGCAGGATGCGATGCAAGGCATGACCGATTTCTATCTCCTCCTCTCCACACTTTTTTAAACAATCTGACGGCAGCTGGCATAAAAGTCACGCTAACGTGGACGGCCTTGCCGGAGCATACTTGACGGGGCATCGATCAATGGATTTGCACCCGCACTTTACTCGGAATTTCCCTAGGCAGGGTAAATGCTGGACCGAGTATCGCACGGGCTCATCAGCATTGATGATGCTAAACCCAGAGTAGCTCGATTGTCGATAAGTGATAGTGGCGGAGAGAGAAACCTTGTACCCTTACACCTTGTTCCTTTTCCCGAACGGGGCTGGCATAGTGACCATGTTGCCTGAACTGTTCAGGGTTGTCTTGCCGCCATCATTCCTTGTTCCTATCGCTGCTGCAGCCACGGCAGAAAAAGGCGATGGAGGTTGGACAGGATGGGCAGGATTTCGCTCCCCTCCCATCCTACTATGCCTCGTCTTTTCTTGGGTGTCATGGATGATGAAGCCATCGATGAAGAAACCGATGATGAAGATGATGCGATGCGTACACTCTCGGGTTCGCGCAAGCGCTTCCCCCTACGTGGCGCGCCAAAGATGTTCGCCTGCCTAGCTACGAAGGTTTTTCCTTAGTGGTGTCTTGCCCCTTTAGCTTGGCCTTGGTCTTCTTGATCCGCCCCTTGATTTCTCAAAGAGCTACTCTCTTCTGCTTGGGCTGGTCTTGGATGTTGCAACCTTGCTCTTAAGCATGTGTACAGTCTGGGCAACACACCTGGGGTTTGTTGCACCGATAGTACCCTATCAATGGTGTTGGATTCTGTGAAGACCTTACATATCAGTATGTGGTGTTTTGATTTGAACATGATTATTGTCTTGTTGCGATGTTTTCTCAGTTCTCATGTCTACTGAATGAGACCACCAAGGGGCAATAGGCACAATCACTATGGCGCTCCCACCCTCCCCACCCACCCCTAAACCCTAGTGAGCCGACGATCTCCACACACCTCCAGTAATCCTCTGATTTGGTCCAATCAATCTCTCTGGCGTCTCTTCCTCTACATCATCATACCCATTGTGATGGGGTGATCATCTAGATCTACTCTTGAGTTGGATTTCTCCAAGGGTAGATTTTTTGCTTATGAGATCTATAATTCCTCGATCTCACCGTTCATCCTATGGAGAATTTGGGATCTTTTACCCTGGTGGTCTCGTTCAGTAGACATGGGTTCAGGCTTACTAAGGATTTTGTGCCACCAGCGCTTGAGTCTGCTCTTGGAGGTCTTGCAATTGATCTCTTGGTTTCTGCCATTGGTGACAAGGTATTCAGTTTTAATGTTTCATGCAAGGATGTGGGTTTTTACATTTTGGATCTTCGGTCTTTCTCTTGTCCTGAGTTCAAGTGCTACTTTCATTTGTGGGGAAATGAGGGCCCTAATTGGATTCGGGAGCTCAAGATCTGGAAGAAGGAATGTGATGCAGAGTGGATCCTAGTTAGCCCCACCAAGCGTAGGGCAGCTTTGGGTCTTCTAGCGATGCATAAACCTCCAGTCAAATCTGCTCTTAGGTCTGGTTCTACTGTGGACAAGAAATAAACTTTTGCTACATTTCAAAACTATAATGTTTGCAAAGGTTATCGATATCCTGACACATCCAATTGCATTGCTACAACGGAAATCACTAGATATGTTATTCCAGATAATGAGCGTGTTGTTATTGAGCCTCCTCCTCCTGCTGATCTTCAATGGACTGTGTCCTTGCCGCCGATAGTTTTTGGCACAGTGAGCTCGTCGGAGATCCAACAACGCCCACTTTTACGTGGTTGCTCCTCGGATCAGATCCACCATCTTTGGGCGGGATTTTAGGACCTTCACATATTGTCTCCATGGGCCAGGCCCATATGGCCCAATGCCCAAATGGGCCAGCACCTTTGAGCATACCCAGCCCACGGGAGGCCGCCGCTTCTTTTGATAGAATGGTTGATCAAATGGTGGATGAAATTGTTACATGCCAACTATGTTTCAAAAAGGGGCATTTTTCTTCTTCCTGCACTCAACTTTAAAGTGCTTGGGTTGTTTACGGTTTGGTCACAAGAGAAGAGATTGCGCCCGTTTTGCTAAGAGATTGGGTTCGGTTTCGAAACCAAAACCCGCTAATGATGCATCTTCCAAGGCTAACGCTGGAGGGCCGAGAATATCTCTCTGTCGGGTTTTGTTACCAAACTTGGAGTCCTCGATTCTGCAAACACCGACCACCTCGCCCAGTTCCATCAACCTCGGCCCCAGGACACCTACCAACACACCACTGGTGACTCCGCCACCACCATCTGATCATCCCTTGTCGACTCCCTCGCTGAACATGGCAAACTTCCCTCTCGACCCATTACAATACGTCCCTGCTAGAGATCACATCATTGGTGGAGGGGATGCTAGATGGCCACGCATGTTCGTGATGTCGTACGCTCCCATAGTGCGCCACCATGAAGATTATATGCTGGCAGAGGTGATGCAGGTTCCTCCAATTGACCAGATTGGTGCGGCTAGAGAAGAAGTGGCTGTTTGGTTAGAAGAGCATGGTTATCAAGTACGAAACATGATGAGGGTGAGGGTTTTCGTGGGGCCCTGGGTTTCTGTCAGGGTTTAATTATGTTCTTTGGGATTCCGTTGGATCTGCGCAATACAGAGAATATTAGAGCTGTAGTAAACACTTTTGGAAAGTTTCATCATTGGAATAGTGAATATCCATATTTGGTCAGGTCATTGGTTTTTTGCTTCGTTTCCAGAAGATGTCTTGGTTCCCAGATATGTTGTTTTTACAGACTACGCTACTTGGGGAGGAGCCAGAGTCTCTTGGACTGCTTCGATTTATATTCTTGGAAAAAACTTTGCTGAATAGATGCCTCAGGATGAAGATTGGATGCCCATTAATGGAAATCCTCATCCTATTCCAGGTGTGCCCTTTCCTGAGCTTCCATAGTTCATCTTGCCCCCATATCCAGCCCTTGGATGGAATGACATCCCTCCATCGCCACCACCACATGTGGAACAACCTGAGGAGGGTGATAATAATTGTGGAAATGATGTTTTGGAAGCTGAGGAAATTCAACAGGAGGTTCCAATTCCAGAATAGGAATCCATGGTAATTGATCAGTCTGACCAGTCTGACTCTATAGAATAGCAAAATGGACAGCCAAATTTTGTGCTTATACCAGATGATGAGTAGCCAATCATTCACAATGGAGAACAGCCAGCTATGCACAATGGAGAGCGGCCAGCTATACCTGAGGTGGATCAACAGGTTCAGTTACAGAATATGGTCATTAGGCTTGATAATGGCCAGGAATATAACCCTAAAGATTGGGCTTTGGTACTCTATCAGCCACCAGTGATTGCTTTGGAGCAGGTGGATGTGCCCCTAGATGCTGCCAAGATTGTGTTTGGGCCAGAGTTGCCACCTGAGTTACCTTTGCAGAGGTCTTTTGAGACCCTACTGGACTATGCCATCATTACTGGGGTTCCTAAGCCTTTGCAGGTTCTGCCAATATAGTCAGAGATACTATCTAAAAGAAGCCGGGACCTAGCATTCAGCACTGCTCCAAGGTTAACTTGGAAGGAGCCCACAGAAGTTATTGTGCATCGTCTAGTGGCTAGATCTTTGTTTACAGAACTTCATGACTCCTCTAATACACTTGTTGAGCCGCTTCAGTCACAACATTCAGTTGGAGATGAAATTCCTTCCTCTGCACAATGCACAAAGAAGGTTAGAAGGCCTAGGAAAACCTTGGCACCAACACCCATGTTGGAAACTTCTGTTAGGAGGTGCACTCGTGGCTCAATTCAGGGACATGATTTCAAACCTACTTTTCAAGCGCTTCCTATGCAGTCAAAGAGAAATAAACCAAAGGCAAAACCCTTCTCTACTATGATGTCTGAGGATTTACCTGAAGAAATACCAGATGTTGATCTACCACCTCCAACTCCTATCAAGAAGTTGCGGGAAATTGGGAGGGAAATTGGCATGGATGAGAGCTTGCTGATTGTGGATAAGCTTATGGTTGATCCTCTTGCTGATATCAATAAATCCATAGATGATTAGTGTTCTTCAAGCTTATTGGGAATGGCAGAAGTTGTCTTTTGCTCTATTTAGGAGAGTGTCTTTTGATGTGCTTTTCATTAAACCCCATAATAATATGGTTGTATTCCATGAGCCCACACCTGTCTTTTGTATTTTAGGTGACATTATGTGTCATCATTTTATGATCTATCCTCCTAAGTTTTATAATGAGTAACACTTGTAAGAACTAGAATGTTCTATGTTGGAATGTTAGGGGATTAAATTCTTGATGTTAGGCAGAGGGAAGTCAGACAGAAGCTGGATGAGAGCCAGTGTAACGTTGCATGTTTTCAAGAGACAAAATGTTGCTCTTTTGATTTTAGAGCTATTAGATCTTTTTGTCCTAAACGATTTGATAGTTTTGTTTTTCCCCTTCTATGTGTGCTTTTGGAGGCATTGTTATTGTCTAGAATTATGTTATCTTTTGTGGTAGCCTACTTGATGTTCAACAACATGCTTTGGTGGTGCAATTCACATCTAAATAGAATAATGAGCAATGGACCCTAGTGTATGTTTATAGGCCCTGTCAAGGAGAAGCTAAAGATAATTTTGTCAGTTGGTTATATAATTTGCAAATCCCATTAGGTGAAAACTGGCTTATTGTTGCGGACTTCAACTTCATCAGATCAACTGAAAAATAGAAACATGTCTCGGGGCATTTGAATGATATCTTCATTTTTAATGAACTTATTGCACACCTTGGTTTACTTGAATTTCCTTTGAAGGGGAGGGAGCAACTTGATTGGTTTTTCACATCCACGGACTGGATCTCCTTCTACCCCATGACTGAGGTGCTCCCTTTAGCAAGGACAACCTCTGATCATGTCCCTTGTGTGGTGTCTATCAAAACATCCATTCCCAAATCAAATATTTTCAGATTTGAAAATTACTGGGTGGAGCTTGATGGGTTTATGGATTGTGTTAAAAATTCATGGTTGCAGCCATCTGCAAAGTCTCACATTACTGCTAAAATTGCAGACAAGTTTAAGGCTTTGTGAGTTGCCCTAAAGAAGTGGCAGTTGAATGTTTCCAAATTGAAGGGCTTAATCATCAAGTGTAATCACGTGGTTTTATGTCTTGATAGTCTATTGGAACTTGGGCCTTTATATAGACCATAATTTAATTTCAGAAAAGATGTTAAGCTTCATGTGGAAAAGTTGTTGCATCTTCAATTTCTATACTGGAAAAAGAGATGCACAATCAAATACATTAAAGTTGGGGGTGAGAACACAAAGTTCTTTCATGCAATGGCTACTGAGAGGCATAGGAGGAACTCTATTGCTAGCCTAAGATAATGGATGGGTCTGTGGTTTCAGAGCATTCCCAGATGGAGGGCATAATATGGAATTGTTTCAAGAACAGAATGGGGGTCTCTAATGGAATTGTCATCGGTTTTGACCTTGGTTCACTGCTTAAACCAATTGAGGGTTTAGATTTTTTAACCGAACCTTTCACAAAGGAAGAAATGGATGATACTGTTAAGCATATGCCAATTGATAAAGCCCCTGGGATAGATGGTTTTAATGGTCTGTTTTTAAAAAAAAATTGGACCATTATTTGCCATGATTTTTATGAGCTGCTGAGGCTTTTTATGAGGGTTCTGCTGCTTTGGGAAACATTAATGGTTCCTTTATAACTCTAATACCAAAGAAGCTGGCCCCTGAGGAGGTTGGGGACTATAGGCCCATATCTCTGACTGGGATGGGCCTTAAGTTTCTTTCCAAGATGGCTGCTAATAGGATTCAGAGGATTATTATGAAGTGCATTCACAAAAATTAGTATGGTTTCATCAAGAGCAGAATAATTCATGACTGTATTGGTTGGACCTTGGAGTACTTACATTAATGTCACCAATCTAAGAGACCTATTGTTATTCTCAAGGTGGATTTTGAGAAGGCCTTTGATTCTATTAAGCATGAGGCTATCCTCCAGATTTTGAAATATATAGGTTTGAATGACAAATGGATTTCTTGGGTTAAACAATTGCTTTCAACTGGAACTTCTTCAGTTCTTTTAAATGGAGTGCCAGGAAGGCAGTTCTTATGCAGAAAGGGTGTGAGACAAGGAGACTGCCTCTCCCCTTTACTTTTTCTAATTGCTGCTGATTTGTTGCAATCAATAGTAAATGACATGTTCATAAAAGGAATTCTTACATTCTCCATACCATGCCATGACCAAGACTATCCAATAATCCAATATGCTGATGATACTTTGATAATACTCCCTGCAGATATGGCAGAGTTACTTGTTCTGAAAGATATGCTTAAGGTTTTTTCCACCTCCACTGGTCTAGTGGTTACCTACCACAAATCATCCATGGTTCCTATTAATGTTGATGAGAATACAATCACTTCTCTTGCTGCAAATTTTGGATGTCAAGTGGGGAAAATGCCTTTCACATACTTGGGTCTGCTTGTGGGTACAACTAGGCCTAAGATGATTGATTTCATGCCTTTGGTGGATTGCATGGAAAGAAGAATGTCTGCTAGCTCCTCCTTCGTCAACCAGGGTGAAAGATTATGGTTTCTTAATTCTGCTCTGTCATCCATGCCCATATTCTTTCTTTGGAGTCTGCTAGTCCCTCTTGGTATTTTAAAACAACTGGAGAGAATGCAGAGACAATGTCTATGGGGAAAACATAGAGATGATCCCTCTCCATCTCTAGCAGCATGGGGCTTGATCTGCCTGCCTAAAAGCAAGGGGGGCTAGGAATTTTGAACCTGGGAGTCTAGAATATTACTCTGTTACTTAAACATATGCATAAGTTTTTGAATAAGATGGATCTTCCATGGGTCTCTCTAATTTGGAATTCATATTATCCATGGGAGGGTTCCACAAGGCATAGACAGTTGTGGCTCTTTTTGGTGGAAATATATATGTAAACTGTTGGATCATTACAGAAACACCACTTGTGTGCAAATCAATTGTGGAGACTCGGCTCTGTTTTGGTCTGACAGATGGAAATTGGATGACTCTGTGACAATCTTGCAATCAAGGTTTCCTAGGCTTTTTTCATATGCCAAAGACCCATGGATAACTATAGCAGAGGCTTGTCAAGCGCATAATATCTCAGAGAGGTTTCATTTACCTTTGTCTGAGCAAGCATATGCTTAATACATGTCCGTTCAGGAAATGATGTCCTCTCACAACAGAGACTTGGGTGCAACTGATATTTGGTGTTGGCAGGGAACATGCAATGCTTTTAGGCGTAAGATATTCTATTCCTTCATGCATTCTACCTTACCATACAATCCTCTATTGCTCTGGATATGGAAATCATCATGCACAATGAAAATAAAGGTCTTTTCTTGGATGTTGATTATGGACAGGCTTAACACTAAGGATATGGTTGCTAGGAGGCATTGGCATATGTATGATGGAGTCAACTGTGCTCTTTGTCCTCTGTTCACAAGTTGGAATAATGATCAGTTGCCCAGAGGATGAGTTCAAGGTTTACAAGTGATGAAATGGGCCATAACCCACAGGCCCCAGGATCCTGCCAAGAAGCAAGCACATTCTTGCTGAAGGAAAAAACCCTGGAAGAAGTTACGATTTTATTCGATAGACGACCTTATAGGAGTAACGCAAAACCTGAGAGTTGTGAAGGAATGATAGATGTTTGTCTGGCTTGAAGAATCTATGGATATATCCGAACCTGGTTCGTTGACAAGAGAAATTCTGCAATACTTGTGAGGATGATCGAGTGTTAGAATGCGAGATTCGCTAAACCGTATACAAGGTAATGATTTGGGTGCGGGATGGATTGATCACCATACCGACTTACTCTTATTATTCGCCTTGATATATGGGCTGGTAAATTTGAGTGACTTACCTATAGTAAAGAGACGACGATCAAAACCCTGTTTAAACCTTAGAATGGTATAAGAAATTTTTCCCTTGTATAAGGCAACTTTTGCCAACCGTAGGTTATACGGTGAGGATCAACCCAGACCCATTTCGTGCAGGAGAAACCATAAATTGTTGACCACCATGAGATATCGATTAGTTGTTTAGTACTGGCGCCAGACCCGTCAGCTAAGAAGACCCAGTCTCGGAAATAACCTTACCAAGATGAAAGAACAAAGAATTGAGGAAAAGGTTATGCCACTACCGGAAGAGCCCAGAGAAAAGAATGATACTGAAGATCTGAGAAGACCGACCCTGTCAAGAATAAGGATGGAGTATATGAGTATTGATGGGACCGTAACAATCTTTCTAAAGGTGGTAGCACCCGAGCCCCCGGAGACGATTGATGAAATTTTGAAGAGACCCCGAACCTAACCTAATTCTTTCTAGCCTCTCCGAATCTCGAGGACGATATTCCTTTTAAGGGTGGTAGGTTTGTAACATCCCAAAATTCTAAATTTTGGAATGTTATAATAAATAGATAGATTTGATTGATTGTGTGATTGGTTGAGTGAAATTGAGTGAAATTCGAAACTTTTTGAAAGTTAAATGAGAGGGAATAAAAGGACTTTCCCAAACTTTCATTTTTGCATTTGTGATCTTCGTTAATTCAAATTATTTTCAAATACAAAACCCTTGAGCGAAGATGATATGACTTCTTCCATTTAAATTAAATGAAAGGCTATTTGAAAATAATTGAATTTCATTTGGAAATATTTCAATTCATAAACTTCATGCAGCTCAATGATTTTCATGAGAGAAGATAAAATGACTTCTTCAAATTATATGAAATATGAGTTGGGAGTTTCAAAGAATTAAATTCAAAGTTCTTTTCAATTTGGAGTTATTTGAGTTTTATTCAAATTATTTTTCTCCAAAATAAAAATATATGGAAAATAGGGTAACATGATTCCCTACAATAGAAAATTGGAGAAAAATTAATTTGAAATCATTTTGGTATTTTTAAAATGATTTTATTGTATTTTATTAGACTAGTAGCACTCTATGAATTATCTGGATTTTTGTGGATTTTATTTGAAGTAATAAAAATGTTCAACGAGTAGGAAATCTTTTTCTGAAACTTTTGATATATTATATGCCTATATAATATTTTCATTTAATTTGTTTTTATTTTTAAATTGTCTGGAAAATGTTTTCTTAAAAAAAATCCCCGGGCCAACTGGGCCGAAGCCCAGCCAGCCGGCCCAAGTCGCCGCCGCCTCTTCCCTCTCGTGCACGACCGGGACTTCGCCGGAGTCCATCGCCTCCACGCCACCCCTCGCCCTTTTAAGGCCGGCCCCGTCGCCCATCGCCCCCTCCCTCTCCTCCCCGCCTCTCTCTCCTCCTCGCCGCATCGCCGCCTCCCGCATCCCGCCGCCGCCGCGCCGCTGCTCGCCTGCGCCGCACCCGCCGCTGCCGCCGACGAGCTGCACCGCACCGCCGCCTCTCGCCTCGCGCCGCCTCCCGCCGCTCCGCGCCGCTAGCGCCGTCGCCGCTGAGCCCACCGTCGCCGGAACCGCCTGCCGCCCGATCCGCCGGCCGACCTGCCGGTTCTTCCTGGTCCGGTATAAAACTGTCCCCGGTTCGCCGGTTTTCTTTTAGGTTTAGGTTTTCTTCGGTTTTGCTTAAGAACACATTTTTTTCTAGTTATTTTCCGAACGTTCACTGTTTAGATCTCCTTAGCGTACGGTTTTCGTCGGTTAGGTTCTGTAGCGAGCGTTCGCTCGATAGATTTTTCCTTTTTCTTATTATTTCGGCCAGGGACCTATATGTGAGGATTTTCTTTACAGATTAGTCCCTGATTTTCAAATGACTTTAACTTTTTACCCGTTTATCCAAATTCAACGAAACCAACGCCCACGTCTTCGTTATGATCTCCTCTATACGGTAATCCAACTCAAACATGTTTTCTGAAAAATTTAAAATTTGAATTAGATCAGATTTGAATTCAAACTTCGTTTGATCATAACTTGAGTTTCGTAGCTCCGTTTGAGTTGATTCTTTTTGCAAATCGAAGCTCTTGACCTAAACTTTCTGATAAGGCCAAATTCATATAATTTTGGTACTGTTAGAAATTGTTTTATGTTGCAAGAGTTATTTGCTTGGTTTTGATGTTTTCTGAATTGTCTTCCTCGATCTTTTTGATCTTTTGAGTGATTGCTTATGTGTGGTTACTATTGCTTGCTGACGATAGATCGATCGGAGTGTGACGAGTAGAGCTATCAAGAGTTTTGAGTGCGAATCATCTTCATCAACATTGCAGGAAAGTTCACACTTTGATCATATCCCTTTAACACCCAGTTTTTATGCATTAGTTTCAACCCTCAAACATTGCATGAGTAGGATTGATAACATGTGGGTATTGGGAAGTAGTTACTGAGGTAGGAACCTATTTCCCTGTTACTATCAAACCCTTGGGAGTTACTTCTACGCGTTGCTTATATTGCTATGCTATGCTCGTAGACATGGTTTGGGTATGAGTGAAATCCATGACAGATGTGAGATTGTTATTTAATGGTTCTACTTAAGGTGGCAACTTAAATACACATCTGGGTGGATTGCTAGGGGCACCCTGGGGATATACCAGTGGACTTTCCCGGACACCTGGGGATATACCAGTGTTGTCCTAGGAGATCCCGGGGATATACCGTGTGATCATCCTACGGTCCGCCACCCAGGCTCAAAGGGATCATGAGATTATTCATGCTAGAAACTTCCGTGTGCAGCCACAAGCTATTATGGGCTCTAGCATAGTTGACTAAGTCGTGTGAACTCTTACAGTGGTAGACTAGCAGATGTAGGGGTTGTAGGTGGTACGGTCTACCCATCGTAAGGTGCAAACGCTTCTGAAAGACTATGTCTTGGTCATCCGTCTTCTCAAACACCATGTAGTGCGAGAAACCAAACGGAGGCGATCGAGTCTTGTGGGGAAAAGTGCGCAAACCTCTGCAGAGTGTACAAACTATCATGATTAGCCGTGTCCCCGGTTATGGACATCTTGAGTATCTAGTACTTGGATTATCATGTGAATCTCATCACGTTACTTTAAATGAATATTGTTGGGTTTAATGATGTTATTTAATTGGGATTGAGAATGTTGTCAACCATTCTCAATGTTCAACAACCACCATGATAGTTAAATAAAATCTATTTCTTTGTAGTAGGGAAAAATTGGCTTTTCGCAAAAACCTTAAACCTTAGAGCTTTTCCACCAGCCAAATATGCATGTAGTGATAGCCATTGTTCATCATTTCTCTCTATGGTGTGAATTTGCCAGTACATTCAATGTACTGACCCTTTGTGGCTACAACGTCTCATGTTGGAGGAATCTTACGACAAGTAAGTGATACGTTAGGGTTATGATTTCTACACTCAACTTTTCCATTGGTGTTGATGGGAATCCACAACCTTGTTACTTCCGCTATTTTGGATTGAGGTAATAGTATTTACGTTACTTTATACATGTGATTTACCTCTATTATAAATCCTCGAGTACTGTGTGTGTCAGCATACCGATCCAGGGATGACACTTAAGCACAGAGACTTGATCCATTCGGGTCAGGTTGCTACATTAAAGGCCTAACTTTAATAAATGGAGAAGTGCCTTGATCCATGATATTACCCTCATGTAGCATAGAGTTAAACATGTCTTTAGAGATGAGTCATCAAGATGGATCTCTTTTCTGCCTCCTTGAGGTACTGTTGTTTTTCAGTCTTCTAGCTTTGTAGATTATTATCCCTTTAGCCTTTTCCTTTCCTTTTTGTTACTACTTATAATCCATGTAATTTGTAACTCTTTTGGCAATAAAGTTTGAGTACTATGGGGGGGTCCCCTACATTTTACATTCAAAAAAATAACGTTGGAAGGATATGCATCCAACGATGCAAACACTAGCTTTGTCACATTCTCCCTGTTGAATGTGAGAGTACTATTGTCCATAAGGATTAAGTTTTTTAACAAAAACTTTCTCACGGATGGACACGTTGAACATCATAAAAAGAAGTTTCAGGTGGACAAAAGAGCTTCTGAACATGCTCGACTTCTATTTACAACAACTTGTCTTCATGTACCAGTAGATTTTCTGGTCCAGGATCTTGATTTTATGGATCAAACCGATCCATTTGATTGTGACCACCGAAAACTTTGGTTGAGTTAGTTGTTATTGTCCTGCTCAATCTGGAATGTGTGTAAACTTGATGAACAATTAATCATCGTGCTTTTGTACCTTCTATAAGCTAGGGTTAGATATTGCTGCCATTTTCAACTAGGCTTTGACCCATATTTTCTTTCGTACAAACTGGAGCTTCTATCAAGAAGCCTCATGGTTCCGAGAGGGAACTTGGTCACATGATCTGTGTGCGAAACAACATACGATGTATCTTCCTGCCTTGATTTATTTTACAGAGGCAGCATGCAACTGTGCTAAACATATGAAATTATTCAGGGTTCGTTTCGCCTTTTTATACATTGATTTTCCTAGGCATTTTTAACAAATAGCCACCATATTATTATCATAAACGGTCGTATTAGTCCAACTGTGGGCGTTCAACTAACCATTTACTACCGCGGGCAGCTGTTTGATTAGACGGGGCGACTGTGAGCAGTCTGCCACGCACGCCGCAAGCGCTACAATTTATTGCTGGTTTTGGAATTTTGTTTCGGCCGCCTCGAGAAGGTACATAGAACAGTCATCCGTTCTCATCTATAAGCACCATCGCCGAGGATCGCCGCCTGCTGCGAGATGGAGGACAAGTCGGCCAACAAGTGGGGGCAGGTCAAGCTAGAACTGCAAGAGCCTCCAGCGAACATGGACTTCATCAGCAGCCTCCCCGACGAGATGTTGGTAACCATCATATCCCACCTCCCCATGAAATATGGCATGCGGACCACTGTCCTCTCGCGGTGATGGCACCCCCACTGGCACACCACCCCATGGACATCATCGTCAACCACGAGTTCTGCAGCGGGGAGCAGCAAAGCCTGGACGACCCACGTCCTCGACATGCACCCAGGGCCGGTCAGGCGCCTTCATATCGGCAAGCTCAATCCCCACAACAAGACCGAACCCAGGTTGCACTACTAGTTCCTATCCCCAGCCCTAGATCGGCTCGAGGAGCTCAGCCTTCATGCTAGACGTCCTTACTCGCTACCGTCGTCCTTGTTCCGCCTCGCACCCACGTTGCGCCGCGCTACATTCAGGCGTGTATTTTCCCCAGGATCGATGTCGCGCGCGCTCTTCATATTCCTAAACTTTAGCACCTTGAGCTCATTGTCGTCCGCATCTCGAAGGAGGATTTGGAGTGCCTGCTCGTCGGCTGCACAGCGCTCGAGTACCTTCGTCTTCATGCGATCGATGGGTTCAGTAGCCTCCACATCACCTCGACGAATGTCCGCGCGATTTATGTGCACTGCTGGCGCCGCCCAAGGCTGTCAGTTGAGGTTTTTCATGATATTTTCATCAAGAATGCACCTTTTATCGAGAGTTGTATGTACATGATAAATTAGGTCCAGCAAGAATCATGGTCATTCATGCACCGAAATTGACCATGTTGGGCTATTCGTGTGCTGAATTCAATGAACTTGTTACTGGATCATTATCCGTTCAGGTACAACATTCTTCTTCTTCTCCTTCTTATATATTATCGGACAACACATTATATCTAATTGTTGTTGATCTATATATTCGCCTGTCATCCAGAAAATAATTCCCACAAGCTTGACCCGGCCTCTGCGCACAGTGAAGATCTTGGCACTACAATCTGTCAGCCCGATCTGGATGAAGTTGTTAGATTCCTTAGATGCTTTCCTTCCATGGAGAAGCTATACATAGAGGTGATGCCCCTTTCCTGTTAATTGTTAACCATAGTGGAGCTCAATTTTTTTTACTTTTACCCATGATTACAATGACAAATATAGAGTGATTTCTAAAGGAAATTTGGAGGATTTCAATACATATTTTTTTAGATGCTAGTGTTGTACACGTTTTATTCTTTCGCCCGACATGCTTTCATGATAAAAGTTTATCATGAAAGATTGAAGGTGGCATTTTACTATTTTCATGTATTTTAGAAATCTTGCAAATCAAAGAGGCTGGAAGTGTTCAAATCTGCAGTTATGCACTAATATGTTGCCTTCGTTTGCAGATACTAGTAGACCCAAAAGTAGAAAATGTTGGGGAATATAACAATCCCATTAAATGCCTTGATCTTCATCTCATAGAAATTACTTTTAACTAGTACTGAGGCACCACACGAGAAATTAAATTCGCCAGGTTCTTTGTTGAGAAAGCAAGGTTGCTCAAGGTAATGAGGTTTCCCTATATTTAATGCACAGAAGTGAATGGATTGCTAAAGAGCGCAGGCGTCTAGAGCTGAATGGAAAAGGCTCCGAACAAGCTGAATTTCAGTTTGTAACTTCATATGACAGATTATTCGGAAGTCACTGTATTGAGCCATTATATGAATTCTCGGTGGCTGATCCTCTCATGGAAATAATGCATGAAAAAGATTCTGAATAAGATGAATTTTATGTGTCTGAATAGTTTGAACCTTGTAATCTTTGAATTTGGGCCTTGTAATGCTGGAATTTGAATCTTGCAATATTTATGGTATTTGTTATATAATGTAATTGGATGTTTAATTTGGTCTTGCAATCATGTTCTGTTACAAGTATATATATGTTGTTGTTATGTACATAGAGCATAGATGTTCTGTAGACAGAGCATATCACATCGCACACGGACCACACTAGGTAACCCGTCGGTGATGAATTCATCAATCCCAAATGGTTATATACCAGCAAGTGTTTGCCCACAACACACATGGCTTATTCCATCACAAATAGCTCGGATGGATCAACTATATGCCACGTATCGCACATGCAACTCAATCTGATTCGTGCTTGATGTCTCCGCCATCGCTCGCACAGTTCGTCTTATTTGCCATGTATCATTGTGCGCCGGCGGTCTTCCAGGCAAAGATCAGAAGGTTGCCGTCACCTAGTTGTGCGTGCGCCATCATGTCCTCATCTACCACTACTACATGGCCACATAGCCTTGCGACCATTTCTCCAGGTTTGTCAACAACACCGACTATAAGTTCGCTAAAGTGGAAACCACCGACAATGTAAAGGCGCTCAGGGATACGGGCTTGGCATGCAAGAACCTTGTCGAAATCGACGAGCACTACAGGGTCTGGGGCAACACAAAGAAGGACTCCCTGGTTGAAATCGCCTCGGCCATCATCGACCCATACTACGAAAAGATGAAGCTGGATGCCAATAAAACACATCCCGTATCCTAGCACAGGGCTTGGATGCGGCAACTAGATTAACCTCACCTCAGGTTCGTGACCAAGAACATGTACACATGCTACGAGATGCACAGGTAGATTGTTGCATGAGGAAGTGCCTCATTGCCGAAATCGACGAGGCCGGATCGAGCCACAAGCAGAGCAGTAGCGTCAAGCGTCACAAGAAGTAGATGATGATCAAATGATCATTTATCCTAATTAATTTATGCATGTAATATATAGTTGACTTTGATGTGTTGAATTGTCATGTGTGTAGTAGCCACCTATGTAATTATGCATGTAATAGTTTACTTTGGTGTGTGCAAATGTCGTGTGTGTAGTAGCTACCTATGTAATTGGATGTTTAATTTGGTTATGCAACTATGTCCTTATAAGTCTCTCTCTCTCTGTGTGTGTGTATGTTGTTGTTTTGTATGCAATCCCAATGCACAACACATACGTCTTATCAGCAGCAAATGTCTGTGTTATTATCGATCTTCGCACACATTTCTGATTACAGACCTATTTGCCATGTATCACACATATTGTTAAACGGAACCATTTCTGTTATCTTGGCTCAATGCAAACAGTTCATCCGAGTGAATAGTTCGCCCTCTATCACACACACCTTGATCTCGCTGACCGTTTCTTTTGTTCCGCCTAATCACAAACAATTCATGTGAGTGAATTGTATGCCGTATATCGCACACACCTTCATCTAGCTGCCCGTTTCTGTTCTTCTGCCTCATCGCAAACAGTTCAGTGAACTGAACCATATGCCCAACATCCCACACACAACTAAATTCGGAACCATGTTTGATGCATCCGTCGTTGGAAATGTTTTGCATCTTTTTTGATGATTTTTTTACATCACCTTTTGCGAGTATTGCATCACACACAGTTTCGTCGAAGGGTCTTTGATTGTAGTGTCACATTAGCAGCATCCTGCAGTAGTGTAAGTACCATAATCTCTCACTCCATCATAGGCACATGCATTCCCCTCTAAGTATGACTATCTCACACTATCCATCAGTAATACACGTATTGTCTCCTTCCATCCATACGTCTATATCGACATCTCTCGGGGTATCTTCTATCACGCACACACCTTGTCACTCGATCTCCCACCCATGTAGTCCTATCACGACCTCCAGGGGATCTCTCTGTTGTAGACACACACTCTCTCCTCCCCATGCCTCTATTTTCTCCATACGTCTCTCTCGACCTCTATCCCTTGTTTGTTAGACCTTTCTCGGCCACGTGCTAGGGGTCTTTCTCTCTTAGTTACAAACAACCACACACTATCTCCTCACCTCGCTTCCGTTGTCGAAGATGCATGTGTGATACGTTTGAATAAGACACACATGCTTTTTCTCTACTTTATCGTGTGTTGTCCATGTCTCTTTCACACACGCACACACACTTTTTTCACTCACTCTTTCTATTTCACACACACACTATCTCTCTCTCTCTAGTTAGGTACGTACTCTCTCACATCCATAAACATATGGATGTTTTGAAAAGTTAAACCTCAGAAAAGTTTGACCAGGTATATGTGGAGAAAAATATTTACATCTAGAACGATCACTAGATTCATCACAACATGTACTTACTTCATACTATCATTTATCTTTGGTATTATAGATATAAGTAATTTATTTATAAACTTGGTCAAAGTTTCAAAAGTTTGACTTTAAAAAAAATAGGCACTACATTATCAAACATAGAGAATAGCTCTCTCTCTCTCTAGTGTCTCTCATGGGCCTCCCCTCTCACTCAATCTCTCTGTACCGAGGGAATATACGGTCACTGTGTCAGCATATAGCTCCGCATATTGTTTGGTTGACCGGTCCACCAGTCCACTTGCCGCCTTGTCATCTTGTGTTCTCTATCTTTGTGTGCTGGCCCATGTGGCAGTGGGTGAAAACGGGTAAACTAGAGGCCCATCTGACACGCTATGAAGTAAACAAAGTTGAAACCACTCGTGATAGCACCCTGCATGCTAGTAAATTGATGGAATACTTCTTCCACGTGAAGGACGCACTCGCACACCCTACACACCGCCGGCTCAGATGGACGGCGACGCAGCCAATAAGCAGAGGCAGCTCGAGCGAAAACCGCATCCGGCAAGCCTGAACTTCATTAGGAGTCTCCCCGACAACATGCTACTCGTCATCATCGCCCTCCTCCCCACCAAATCTGCTGTAGGGACCACCTTGCTCTCCCGGCGGTGGCGCCCCCTCAACCTCACAGTCGACAACTGCCTCTGTGATGGGGATTGCAAATGCACGACCGTAGTCTCCAAGATCCTTGCATCACACCCTGGGCTAGCCAGACACCTTGACATCTGCATGTGCAGTACCAACTGCAAGGTCTAAGCCAAGTTTGATGAGTGGTTCTTATCCCCCGCCCTAGATCAGCTCGAGGATCTCAGGTTTGAAGCTAGACGATGTCGCTCTCTACTGCCGTCCATGCTCCGCCTCATGCCAATGTTACGCCATGCCAGCTTCAGCTCCTGCTATTTTCCCCAGATTAATGTCGCGCCCGCCCTTCTTCTCCCTCGACTCAAGCAGCTCGACCTCTTCGATGTTGGCATCTCGAAGAAGGCTATGGAGCACCTGCTCCGCGGCTGTACTGTGCTCGAGTACCTTCGTCTTTGACAGATCCACGAGTTCATTAGCCTCCACATCGCCTCGACAAACCTCCGATGGATTTATGTGTCTTGCTGGCCCCACAACAAGACATCAATTGGGAAGAGATCACTCGAGCGGTTCCACGTTATGGTCATTGAGAATGCACCTTTCCTTGAGAGATTGCTTGTATCTGATCTAGAAGGTCCAACAAAAATCAGGGTCATTGACGTGTCGAAATTCACACCGCTAGTGTGCTCGTTTACCAAATTCTCCGAACTCTTTATTGGATCTGTAATCGTTCAGGTAAAGCACTCATTTTCTTCACTTTCTTCTTGAAATTCACATTTTGAAATTTCTTCTTGACGTATTTATGACTGTCATCCAGAAAATGATTCCCACAAGCTTGACCCAGTCTGTGCGCACAGTGAATATCTTAGCAATAAAATCTATCGGCCCCAATCTGGATCAAGTTGTTGGATTCCTTACATGCTTTCCATGCACGGAGAAGCTACTCATCACGTGAAACTTCTTTCCTATTAGTAAATGGTAATCACAGTGAAGCTCAATTTTTTCGTAATTTTCCCAAATTATGGCGACAAGTGTAGTGTTCAAAACTGCATCTATGCACTGCACTGAAAGAAATGTTTTTAGTATTTTTCTCACGTGATCACCTGCATCGTATTTTTGTTGTACTAGTAGCCTAGGCTAGTCATAGTGGCAAGTAACTTAGACTAGTAACTCTATGGTTAGCCTAAGTGCAAGTACTACATCCGTCCTGGTTTACTCTCCGTATTTTGTAGTATCAAAATTTGACCATACATTTTCTGACAAAATATCAATGCATGTCACTAAAAATTATATCGTTGGATTCGTATTTGAACATAATTTCAAATGGTATAATTTTTTGTCACATGCCTTGCATTTTCTTAGGTAAATCTATGGTCAAAATTTTACACTAAATACGAGGTAGTACAAAAGTAGGCTATAACGGCCCCCCACTATGTAGGCCAAAATACATGCCAAATTCACTTCTGATGCATTTGGCATTGATGCCCTCCATTGCTCACCTGGTGCCCCGATTTGGATCACCTACTTTTGCTCTGGTGACAAATTAACTCACGCAATGAAAAAACACTTGCGTGGAGAGGGAGAGGACCGAGGAAATAAAAAAAAACTTGTTTGGGAGAGGGAGAGGCTATTGTAGTTGGTTTGATTGATTTGTTTATACAGGTGGGTCTATGTGCGTAGCGGTGCCAACTCTCTCACATTGCTAGAGCAGTGCCAAAAAAATTTGATTTGACATCGATGCATATTATGTGTAATTCTTTCAAGAAATATGGCATTGTCCACATAGTGGAAGGCAAAAAATGCCCAAGCTCTTCATGTGCTCCTATATAAACGAGAGGAAAGAGAAAGAGAGAGAGTGAAAAAATATCACTAGCCTTAGAGCCAACCCTATAGCCAACCCTATCGTATGAGCGAATGATGTTGGTACCCCTTGATGACATGGCAATCTTATAGTATAGCTAGCTGCTCTACTATGTTCTCTTCTTTTGCAGATAAAAAAGAGCCAAAAGTGAAAAATGTGCTGCACTATAACAATCTCATCGAATTCCTTGATCTCCATCTTACAGAAATTGATTTGATCGCCTACCAAGCTAGCACATCTAAGATTAAAATGTCTAGGTTCTTTGTTCTGCAGGAAAGTGTGCTCAAGGTAATGACATTTGGTGTTCTCTGGCGCAGCAATGAATGGCGTGCTGATCACCGCAAGTATCTAAGCCTAAATGACCAAGGCTCCGCAGAAGCTGAATTTGTTTTTGAAACATCAAGTCGCAAGAGACTTAAAAATTTATTTGCCCATTTGTTACTTGTCAGGGCGGTCAAATTTAGTTTGTACGATAATGTTGTATCCACCTAAAGTAACGAAAGTTCTAAAGTAAACTTCCTAGTAATCACCTCTTCGTAGGTGCAACATTACTCCTAGCATTTGTAATATCAGCTTGAAACTTGTAATACTACGACTATCCAGCATGAGGTACTATGTTACTCCCTCCGTGTAGGTGTATAAGTCATTTTGGGTTATGCACCACGACCAAGGTGGAGGGGAAAACAAGATAATTTAATGTTTATTTGCTAATTAATAGCATTGCATGTAATGAGCTAACAGCGGCATGTCATGGTTGGTAGTCTCAAGTCATTGAAAGCATGCACGCCTCACATCTCTTATTGGTTGATATGTTAAGAAACAAGAAACAGGGTGGGAGTTAATGCACCGCGCCTAAGTGTTTTGGTATTATTTGGTTTTTGTAAGGTGACTTATACGCCCATACCGAGGGAGTACGATAATTGTTCGCGTGCATAGGTGCAGCAATGATATACTCCCTCGTTTCCGGTCTATAAGTCTCAACTCTACTAGCCATCACATGTTTGGATTTTGAGGTGCAGTAAATCACCCGATGCAAGTAGTATCAAGAGAAAACTCACCAATGCATGTAGAAGTTCATGGAAATTTAGTGGCCATGCATGCATTCGCTTTAATTAATGCACTGGTAAACATAACCTTTTGAGAAAAAAGGAGAGTACTAATTAAGTACTTGTACAAACGACGAAACTTAGTCCACCACTCACTATCTACCTTGGTTGGAGAGATTTTGAAATTGAGCCTATAAACCGGAAAGGAGGGAGTACCTATTACTCGAGTACAATATTTACTATTACTCATGGCAACGCACGGGAAATTATGTCGAACATTGCTAGTTGTAAGCAGGCTAGCTCTACAGTCATGATGATAGTGACTGCGTACAGTGGGGCCGACTTTGGTATGACAAACACGCTGCCTAGAATCAGGTGTCATCTCCGGCACAGAGTCTTGCCACTTCACTGTGAGGACCAAAACGTAATAATTTGACCAATGGGTCATACAGTACTACTTACATTGGTAGTACTACTAGTACTACCACCATCTAGATTTAGTAGTACTACCACCTCCGTCCGGATTTAGTCGGAGTATCTGGCTAGCAATATCTAGTAATGCATGTCACAAAAGATATACTGCTCCCTCTGTAAATAAATACATGGAGTATTTTTTATTTGGTTTTGTATGTAGTTCCCGGTGATATTATACACAAGGAATTATGCACTCTCCCTTCCGGTAGATGGCTCAAATATGAAATCCCATCAATCAGACTACTATTGTACTCCCTTCCGTACTGGTGCATTAGTCACGTTACGAAAACCAAATAATCCCAAAACTTTTAGGCGTGATGCATTAACTACCCACCTCATTCCCTGTTTTTGCCATGAAAAAAGAAATCAACCAATAGGAGACGTGGGGTACATATGCATTCAATGACTTGAGACTACTTAGGATAACATGAAGTGCTCAATTCTCTGCATGCAATGACATTAATTAAAAAATAAACATCAAAGTTCTCTCATTTTGCCCCAACTTGATCTTGGTGAGATGACTATACTGCACATGTACGGAGGAAGGGCCGAGGAGTAGATGGCTAGCACACACGTGAATGCAACGTAGTTTGCACTTCTCATATAAAGGCTCCCCGCCAGTCCAATCTACGAAATCTTACGCACCTACGCACCCTAGCCAAGGGCAAGAGATATCACACCAATCGCAAGATTAGTTGACTAGAAGCTAGACCCATGGAGGCGATGAGCGCGAGCATGAGCCGACTGTGCCAGATGGTCCACGATGCCGGCCTGCGGCCTGGCACCAAGGAATGTCTCTAGGTCATGCTTGAGGCTGCCAGGACAAGAGGCCTCTTGGACGACAGCTTCGTCTCCATGTTCGACGAGGTCCTCGTCAGCTTCCTCGACAAGTTCACCATCATCAAGAAGCTCATGGATGACCTTGATGTACGCCTCCATCCCACGCGCCCAGGCTCTGCGATGCCCGCCACGCTTAATGGCCTCTATGGTGACAACCTCTTCGATGTACTGGTGGCCCTGCGACTTCCCGCCATCGCGCCAGAGAATGTCCACCTCAAGGTCACGCACACCATGCATCACCTTGCGCAGCAAGATACCATCGACATAATCACCCACGTCTATGAGCAAATCGTCCACAAGGACTACTACGTGCAAGAGGAGGACCATAGGATGCTGGCCTTCTTGGACCGCATGGCAAGGTTGGACGGCATTGTTCAGAAGCATGTTGAGCTCGCCGCCAACACCGCTTCTCCTGACATGTCAGTTGGTGACCCGACGCACTTGGGCGTGAGGATGTCGTTGATGGATCCATATGTATCTTTATCTTTCCGTCCATTCCATATAGTAGTATATTGTACTAGTAATTATCTTACCTTTCGCATCAACTTCATAATTTTTGTACGTACTCCCTCCGTTCCTATATATTTATCTTTTTAGAGATTTCAAATGGACTACAACATACGGATGTATATAGGCATATTTTAGAGTGTAGATTCACTCATTTTGCTCCGTATGTAGTCACTTGTTAAAATCTCTAGAAAGACAAATATTTAGGAACAGAGAGGGTACCATGCCTGAACTGCGCCAAAACCACGGAGAGAGTACCATGCATGAACTGCGCCAGAACCAAACTTCTCATTACTCTAGGGGAAATCGTTATTTCTATCTATTGGTCATGCCAAGGAGCAGAACCAAATTTTACAAGTTACAAGTTCAAATTGAAAAGCCTGCCGTGTTCGCGTCGCACCCCCCACGCGGTTGGTCCGGCACACCACTCAAGGGGGAATGCGTGTCGTGTTGCATTTTCACTTACAAGTGGGACTGCAGTTGAGCAAACCGACTATCGGCAAACCCCCACACCACCCACCGTGCGATGGTTGAGTTAGAGAAAACAGGAGGGAGAAAATATAGTTGTAGCACGGACTCCAAGAAAATTAGTGTCAGATGGGACTCGTGTGGGTGGCGTGTGACGTACCGCTAGATGTGAATGCTAGTTATGGCCCATGCCACCCCACTATATCGAGGTGCCGGTTACGTAGAGCGAACACATTATCTCTCTAGGAGTATGGTACACCACTAGTACTACTCACATTGTCGCGAAATTTCCTGGAGTCCGTGCTCAGCCCTCCTCTCTCTCTCTTCTCATCCAGCCAACAGACACGTGGAGCGTCATCGTCTGTTTGCTCACATGTTGTCCCACATGTCCGTGAAAAAGCAAGACGACTGACGGTGTCCTGGACTAGGGGGTGATGAGGACATCAATACAATTGTTACACCCACAGCCCCTACTGTTACATATACTGGACCAATTACTAGAGCTCGCGCACGCCAATTAAATTACCAGGTACTTTCGTTTCTTGGTAATGATTCTAATGTTCATCAGATTATGATGCTGCCTAAATTGGATACATTTGTTTTTCTTTCAAATGAAGGGCCTAGCTTGGAGAAGGATGAACATTGGAGCAAGAACACGCATGGAGTTGATGGCATGCGCAAGGGGATCAAGAACGGAGTTACAAGTGATGATTTCAGGACTTTGAAGCCGCCATAAGGAGTGCATGAAGCCTTCGACGAAATATACAAGATGCCACTTCATAATATTCGTCCATAGGCTATTCTAGGTGCTGCGTTACCTTATTAATGGGCCAGGCCCATGTAATTTCGAAATACTTAAGTATAGGCTATTTTTAGAGTCCGTATGTGTGGGGAAACAAGAGTTAGGGTTGGTTTCGGACCCCACCCTGAAGGGCCACGAAATTCCCCTCTCTTCCTCCATATATACAGCCCTTAGGGCGTCGTTTAGACTTTGGGTTTTGTTTAGATTAAAAGTTCGCCATAGCTGCAACTTTGCGTACTTCGTTTGTGTCCAACGACCAGACCAAGACGTCACAGAACCCCACCTTGATCAATAAAGCTTTCATCTTATATTCGCAATATCCCGATTGCAATCTCAGTTTCTTGCTTATTCTTCGTTTGCTCGCAGGAAACAGACCCTCGTGGTCAGGTTGATCGTGCTCCGGCTGTCGGGGAACGTAGCAGAAATTCAAAATTTTCCTACGTATCACCAAGATCTATCTATGGAGAGACTAGCAACGAGGGGAAGGAGAGTGCATCTACATACCCTTGTAGATCGCTAAGCGGAAGCGTTCAAGTGAACGGGGTCGATGGAGTCGTACTCGTCGTGATTCAAATCATCGATGATCAAGTGCCGAATGGACGGCACCTCCGCGTTCAACACACGTACGGAACGGAGACGTCTCCCACGCCTTGATCCAGCAAGGAGGAGGGAGAGGTTGATGGAGATCCAGAAGCACGACGGCGTGGTGGAAGTAGCGGGATTCCAACAGGGCTTCGCTAAGCGCTGCGGGAGGAGGAAGATGTGTCACGGGAGGGAGAGGGAGGCGCCAGGCCTTAGGTATGTTTGCTCCTCCTTTTCCCCACTATATATAGGGCCAAGGGAGAGGGGGAGGCGCAGCCCTTGCCCCTTCCTCCAAGGAAGGGTGCGGCCAAGGGTGGGGAGGAGTCCATCCTCCCCAAGGCACCTCGGAGGTGCCTTCCCCTTTTAGGACTCTCCTCTTTTTCCCATCTCTTGGCGCATGGGCCTCTTGGGGCTGGTGCCCTTGGCCCATATAGGCCAAGGCACAACCCCTACAGCCCATGTGGCCCCCCGGGGCAGGTGGCCCCACCCGGTGGACCCCCGGGACCCTTCCGGTGGTCCCGGTACAATACCGGTGACCCCGAAACTTGTCCCGATGGCCGAAATAGCACTTCCTATATATAATTCTTTACCCCCGGACCATTCCGGAACTCCTCGTGACGTCCGGGATCTCATCCGGGACTCCGAACAACTTTCGGGTTACCGCATACTAATATCTCTATAACCCTAGCGTCACCGAAACTTAAGTGTGTAGACCCTACGGGTTCGGGAGACATGCAGACATGACCGAGACGTTCTCCGGTCAATAACCAACAGCGGGATCTGGATACCCATGTTGGCTCGCACATGTTCCACGATGATCTCATTGGATGAACCACGATGTCAAGGACTTAATCAATCCCGTATACAATTCCCTTTGTCTATCGGTATGTTACTTGCCCGAGATTCGATCATCGGTATCCAATACCTAGTTCAATCTCGTTACCGGCAAGTCTCTTTACTCGTTTCGTAACACATAATCCCATGATCAACTCCTTGGTCACATTGCGCATATGATGATGTCCTACCGAGTGGGCCCAAAGATACCTCTCCGTTTACACTGAGTGACAAATCCCAGTCTCGATTCGTGCCAACCCAACAGACACTTTCAGAGATACCTGTAGTGCACCTTTATAGTCACCCAGTTACGTTGTGACGTTTGATACACCCAAAGCATTCCTACGGTATCCAGGAGTTGCACAATCTCATGGTCTAAGGAAATGATACTTGACATTAGAAAAGCTTTAGCATACGAACTACACGATCTTTGTGCTAGGCTTAGGATTGGGTCTTGTCCATCACATCATTCTCCTAATGATGTGATCCCGTTATCAACGACATCCAATGTCCATGGTTAGGAAACCGTAACCATCTATTGATCAACGAGCTAGTCAACTAGAGGCTCACTAGGGACATGGTGTTGTCTATGTATCCACACATGTATCTGAGTTTCCTATCAATACAATTATAGCATGGATAATAAACGATTATCATGAACAAGGAAATATAATAATAACCAATTTATTATTGCCTCTAGGGCATATTTCCAACACCGGCGTGGTCAATAACCCTCGGAAGTTGGTTTAGCGATTGCTAAGGCGCGACATCTCGCATGTTCGTAGTCGGATCGTCAAGGTCGACTCCCACAGAAAACGATAGCCACCATCTCATCAAAACATCGGGACACCTTAGCCTCTATCAAGTGGTATCAGATTTCCAGGTTGCTCGGTGAGATTTTACAGTTTTTCGTAGATTAGATCGAGTCTGTTCTTCATACCTACAGTCCACGAAAAATCCAGAAAAAAAATTAGGGTTAGTTCATCATATCCGAACCAATCTGAGCCTTTGCATAATCCGGGCAGTTTTTAGGCCAAAATTTTCACGGGCAAATTTTTTTCCTATCCTATTTTTAGGCTTTTCTGAGTCTTTTGAGCCACGTGCCATCATAGTGATTTTTTGTCGCACTTTTTCGTCGTCGCTGCCCTGATTTCCGAAAAAAAAGTGAAAAAAAAATTTCGTGCCCATCCTATCAGTTTGACGAGGGAAGAGTTTTGAGACACTCGCCATTATAGTGATTTTTCGCAAAAAAAAAGAGGAGCGCAAAATAATAGCGAAAAAAAAGAGTTCCAGAGTGTGCTTTTCCCTTATTTATGTGCAGCGCCGTGATTTTGTTAGTGTTCTAGGCTCGCGTCTCTAGCACGGTCTAGCCTAGGACCAGCACAGTACCGTCGTGGAGCGTTTATTCAACTTTGCATCTCTGAATTGATTATTGCTGACCCTTTTTGCTACCATACTATAAGCCTTCCCAGCTCCACATACATCTACGTCATGCGTTTGACTCTCTCTGGCAATCGCTCTATCCAAGCTTTTGAGAGTTTTGACTACAACGGTTGCCGATCACCGCCTGCTGCTGGGTAAGAACTGGTAAGAATTTGAGATTTGCTTGACGGATTTGTGACACCCACCACCATCACCACTTGTTAGTAGTCTGTAGGATCATATTCTTGTGTGTTTTCTATTGTTGCTAACCATGGCAGGATCACAAGCCGACGAGACTGACTGGGAGAACTTGACGAACAAGGAGCTTCATGATACGTTTCAGCAAATGATGAATGGACAGGTGCAAGATGTGATAAACAGATTTGAAGAGGCCATGGAGAAGATAGATGACATGGAGAAGACGTTCGAAACAAAGCTCGATGACAGGTTTAATGAATTGCTCGCGCGTCTTCCACCACCACCACCGGCTGCACCTAACGCACCTCTACAACAACAACAACGACGACTACCTACACATCGTGAAACAGCCCTCCGCCGAGCGAGCCGTCTCCCTCTTGCACCTGGCCAAACTGTTGGTGCTGCTGTTGCTACTTCTGTGGCTCCTGCTGCTGATGCGGAGGAGGGTGATTTTTCTGGCGATTACGAGGATGAGGTTGATCAAAATCAGAACTACGTGCCACCACCAGCACAGCAACCATCAGGTCGTCCACATGCAAATAATGGCAATGGTAGGGCTCACCCTCAGGTACGAGATCATGACCATCTCCCTAAACTAAAATTGAATATTCCACCATTTGAGGGTAGATATGTTCCTGATATATATCTTACTTGGGAGTTAGAAACTGAACAACGATTTACATGTTTACAATATCCCGAGGAGAGACGTGTTCCTGCTGCTGTTTGTGCATTCACTAGTTTTGCATGTGTTTGGTGGTCTGAGCATTGTAGATTATATCCTATTCCGGCTACTTGGGCTGCTTTGAAAACTGCTATGCGTACTCGTTGGGTTCCACCATATTATCAACGTGAATTACTTCAAAAATTGCAGCGCTTAAGACAGGGAAAAAATTCTGTAGAAGAATATTATCAGGAATTACAAACTGGCATGATTAGATGTGGTATTGTTGAGGAGAATGAAGCTATGCTTGCACGTTTTATGGGTGGATTAAATAGAGAGATTCAGACGATTCTAGAGTATAAGGAGTATACTAATATCACTCGTTTATTCCATCTTGCTTGTAAAGCTGAACGTGAAGTGCAGGATCGACAGGTTGGCGCGGACTAACTTTTCTGCAGGTCGACCTTCTTCATGGACACCACGTGCATCATCTACTTCCACACGTTCTGCTTCACCGGCGCCTCCGTCGGCTGCCACCTCCAACCGTGATACAATAAAGCAGGCACAATCACCACTATCTGCCAAGAGCACACCTTCTGGGCCTGCAAAGAGCTCTTCTTCATCCATGGCATCAACAGGGCAAACACATGATATTATTTGTCGACGTTGCAAGGGTGGAGGTCATTATGCGAGAGAATGCCCATCTAAGCGTGTGATGATTGTTACTGAGGATGGTGGGTATGAGTCCGCTAGTGACTATGATGAGGAGACTTTGGCTCTTATTACACGTGACGAACACGGTGGAGACGATTCTGATCATGAGACGCAATACATGGCTCCTGAAGATGCTGACAGGTATGAATGTTTAGTTGCTCAACGTGTTTTGAGTGTGCAGGTTACACAAGCTGAGCAAAATCAGAGGCATAATTTGTTCCATACAAAGGGAGTTGTGAAGGAATGTTCTGTTCGCGTGATCATAGATGGAGGGAGCTGCAATAACTTGGCTAGCATGGAGATGGTGGAGAAGCTATCTCTCACCACAAGACCACATCCACATCCTTACTACATCCAATGGTTCAACAACAGCGGCAAGGTTAAGGTAACACGTACTGTTCGTGTGCATTTTAGTATCTCTACATATGCTGATTATGTTGATTGTGATGTGGTACCTATGCAAGCATGTTCCTTATTACTTGGTAGACCATGGCAATTTGATAAAAATTCTGTACACCATGGTAGAAACAATCAGTATACTCTTGTTCATAACGATAAAAATATTACTTTGCTTCCTATGACTCCTGATTCCATTTTGAAAGATGATATTAATAGAGCTAATAAAGCAAAACAGGAGACAAATAAGAGTGAAAATCAGATTGTGGCAAAAGAATTTGAGCACCAAATGAAGCCTAATAATAAACCATCTACTGTTGTTTCTGAAATTAAATTGAAAAGTGCATGTTTACTTGCCACCAAATCTGATATTGATGAGCTAGATTTCAGCAAATCTGTTTGCTATGCTTTTGTGTGCAAAGAGGCATTATTTTCATTCGAGGACGTGCCTTCCTCTTTGCCCCCTGCTGTCACTAACATTTTTGCAGGATAACGCTGACGTCACACAAGTGAGGAGTTTCCTTGGCCTCGCTGGTTTCTATAGGCGTTTTGTGAGAGATTTCAGCACCATTGCTGCACCTCTCAACGAGCTTACAAAGAAGGATGTGCCTTTTGTTTGGGGTACCGCACAGGAAGAAGCCTTCACGGTATTGAAAGATAAGTTGACACATGCTCCTTTACTCCAACTTCCTAATTTCAATAAGACTTTTGAGCTTGAATGTGATGCTAGTGGAATTGGATTAGGAGGTGTGTTATTACAAGATGGAAAACCTGTTGCATACTTTTCTGAAAAATTGAGTGGGCCTAGTCTGAACTATTCTACTTATGATAAAGAATTATATGCTCTTGTTCGGACCTTAGAAACATGGCAACATTATTTATGGCCCAAGGAATTTGTTATACATTCTGATCATGAATCTTTGAAACACATTAAAAGTCAAGCAAAACTGAACCGTAGACATGCTAAATGGGTTGAATTCATTGAGACTTTCCCTTATGTCATTAAACACAAGAAGGGTAAAGAAAATGTTATTGCTGATGCCTTGTCTCGTCGTTATACTATGCTTTCACAACTTGACTTTAAAATATTTGGTTTGGAGACCATCAAAGATCAATATGTTCATGATGCTGAATTTAAAGATGTATTGCAGAATTGTAAGGAAGGGAGAACTTGGAACAAGTTCGTTCTTAACGATGGATTTGTGTTTCGTGCTAACAAGCTATGCATTCCAGCTAGCTCCGTTCGTCTTTTGTTGTTGCAGGAGGCGCATGGAGGAGGATTAATGGGACACTTTGGCGTCAAGAAGACGGAGGATATACTTGCTACACATTTCTTTTGGCCAAAGATGAGACGGGATGTTGAGCGTTTTGTTGCTCGCTGCACTACATGTCAAAGAGCTAAGTCACGACTCAATCCTCATGGTTTATATATGCCTTTGCCTGTACCTAGTGTTCCTTGGGGATATATCTATGGACTTTGTTTTAGGTTTACCTCGAACAAAGAAGGGGAGGGATAGCATATTTGTTGTCGTGGATAGGTTCTCGAAAATGGCACACTTTATACCATGTCATAAAAGCGATGATGCTGTTAATGTTGCTGATTTGTTCTTTGTGAAATTATTCGCTTGCATGGTGTGCCAAATACTATTGTTTCAGATCGTGATACTAAATTTCTTAGCCACTTTTGGAGATGTTTATGGGCTAAGTTGGGGACTAAGCTGCTTTTTAGTACTACTTGTCACCCCCAAACTGATGGACAAACTGAAGTAGTCAATAGAACATTGTCTACTATGCTTAGGGCTGTTTTGAAGAATAACAAGAAAATGTGGGAATATGCTTGCCTCATATTGAATTTGCTTATAATCGTTCATTGCATTCTACTACTAAGATGTGCCCTTTTGAAATTGTGTATGGTTTCCTACCTCGTGCACCTATTGATTTGTTGCCTCTTCCATCTTCGGAGAAGGTTAATTTTGATGCTAAAGAACGTTCTGAATTGATTTTAAAAATGCATGAGTTAACTAAGGAAAACATTGAGCGTATGAATGCTAAATATAAACTTGCTGGAGATAAGGGTAGAAAACATGTTGTGTTTGCGCCTGGAGATCTTGTTTGGTTACATTTGCGTAAAGATAGATTTCCTAATCTGCGCAAATCAAAGCTAATGCCACGTGCTGATGGTCCTTTTAAGGTGTTAGAGAAAATAAATGATAATGCATATAAACTTGAGCTACCTGTAGATTTTGGGGTTAGTCCCACTTTTAACATTGCAGATTTGAAGCCTTATTTGGGTGAGGAAGATGCGCTTCCGTCGAGGACGACTTCATTTCAAGAAGGGGAGGATGATGAGGACATCAATACCATTGTTACACCCACAGCCCCTACTGTTACATATACTGGACCAATTACTAGAGCTCGCGCACGCCAATTAAATTACCAGGTACTTTCGTTTCTTGGTAATGATTCTAATGTTCATGAGATTATGATGCTGCCTAAATTGGATACATTTGTTTTGCTTACAAATGAAGGGCCTAGCTTGGAGAAGGATGAACATTGGAGCAAGAACACGCATGGAGTTGATGGCATGCGCAAGGGGATCAAGAACGGAGTTACAAGTGATGATTTCAAGGACTTTGAAGCCGCCATAAGGAGTGCATGAAGCCTTGGACGAAATATACAAGATGCCACTTCATAATATTCGTCCATAGGCTATTCTAGGTGCTGCGTCACCTTATTAATGGGCCAGGCCCATGTAATTTCGAAATACTTAAGTATAGGCTATTTTTAGAGTCCGTATGTGTGGGGAAACAAGAGTTAGGGTTGGTTTCGGACCCCACCCTCAAGGGCCACGAAATTCCCCTCTCTTCCTCCATATATACAGCCCTTAGGGCGTCGTTTAGACTTTGGGTTTTGTTTAGATTAAAAGTTCGCCATAGCTGCAACTTCGCGTACTTCGTTTGTGTCCAACGACCAGACCAAGACGTCACAGAACCCCACCTTGATCAATAAAGCTTTCATCTTATATTCGCAATATCCGATTGCAATCTCAGTTTCTTGCTTGTTCTTCGTTTGCTCGCAGGAAAACCCTCGTGGTCAGGTTGATCGTGCTCCGGCGTGGTCAATAACCCCTCGGAAGTTGGTTTAGCGATTGCTAAGGCACGACGTCTCGCACGTTCGTAGTCGGATCGTCAAGGTCGACTCCCACAGAAACGATAGCCACCATCTCATCGAAACATCGGGACACCTTGCCTCTATCAGGGGTACGGATCCGGTCGAGTCATTGAGCTCGATGTGGGAGGCCGAGGACCCCCATGGCCGTATACTCATGGGCCAGTTCGGACAACTGCCGCATACAAGGAAGATTCCACAAGACTTGACGATCAAGACAAGGACTTCTCCCCACCGGCGTATTCGGCTAGAACTCTTGTTAACCTGGGCCTCTGGTGCATTATATAAACCAGGGCCAGGCTAGTCGATAGATCATATATACATACAATCATACCATAGGCTAGCTTCTAGGGTTTAGCCTCTATGATCTCGTGGTAGATCTACTCTTGTACTACCCATATCATCAATATTAATCAAGCATGACGTAGGGTTTTACCTCCATCAAGAGGGCCCGAACCTGGGTAAAACTTCGTGTCCCCTGCCTCCTGTTACCATCGATCCTAGATGCACAGTTCGGGACCCCCTACCCCGAGATTCGCCGGTTTTGACACCGACATTGTTGCTTTCATTGAGAGTTCCGCTGTGTGATCGACAAAAGAATCGATGGTTCGCCTGCAGATCAACTGCGACTTCGGCGTCTTCGTCACCAGTTCGACTGGTCACCTTGATTCGACCAAGAATTGCGCCCCGTGTTCGGATCACCATGTTTGGATGAGGGCCTTCATCAACGTCAACTCCGATCTCTATCAAGATCATGAAGGAATCATCCATGGATCCCGGGGGCTCAACGTCAACATTGCCCTCGGGCGACCGTGCTGTTTTTCTGGACAGCGAACTTGTATCCGCCGCCACCACCTCCTCAAGTGTCGTTTTAACAATTGCTTTGGTAGGATTGTGCGAAATTGGGTCTACAACAACCCTGGAAAATTTCGTCGAGTTCCGATGGAGGAATCTCTAGCAATCCGCGATATACCGGAGCCCTGTCAAATCTGGACGGGAATCTGGACGAGTTTAGGGCGTGGTGTCCAGCTTCTAGCTCGGACGTCCTTTGAAAGATCCAACCGTTGATCGGCTTCGGAATTCCTATATCTAGCACCCCTCCTAATTTCAGCTCGATCCGACCGTCCAAACTCCGGGAACCTTCCGATTAGTGCATCAATTTTCGGATCTGTTTTCTGCGCGAAAATGAATCCGACCCGAGTTCGTCTTTTTTATGAACGGGATTTCGGACATCCTTTTTGAAGGAAGGTTTGTATGGGGTATTGTGTTTTGTTCCCGAACACATCCCACTAACTTTAAAATCTTTTGAAGATGATCTTCAATATCATGCTGGTGCAAACCAGTACAGCAATATTGCTCCATGATTGCCGACCTGCGCTAGACACGTCATCACTTTATTGAGCCGAGCTCAACTTCTTCGGATCTTCACCTCGGCAAGCTGAACAACAGTTCGGCATCGCAAAGAATAAATCATCACCAACATCGCCGCCCCACGGGTTACACGAAGCGGGCACACCGGCATCACCGCACGGTCACTTCAATCAAGCTGGCATCGACCACGTCACGACCTGCATCGGTAGGGCCGCACTATTGCTTCTTCAAGCTGGTGTCCATCACGCCGACCTACTTCGACTCATCGGCTGACATCGAGGCTTCGCCATCTCTTCATCAACCTACTCCGGTAATGGGTGTGCGGATCGAGTCCCAATTTTGGGAATCACCTTCCTTCGGATTGCTACAACAAATAAACCAGGTGCTATTAATCCTAGTATTTTTTGCTTGTTTGGGTTCATTTTTTCCCAAGGAATTATTACTCTGGTTTGTCCATCATATGTACACAGGTCTATCAAATGGTGACCGCATTAACGACGGTCACGTGGTGGTTCGATCAGTTTCCGTACATAGTCCGGCGAACGCCGCATCCGGATCTCGGACCGACCTGTGAATTTAGGCTTTGCCACGCCCTTACTACATCACGCCGACGCCCTGCATCGAGATTGGCTTCGGCGCCAGGCCATATTTCTTCTATTACTCACTTTGCATAAATTATTTATTATGCAACAATTTTTTAATTATCATTATCACTATTATCTCCGGTTTGCACTATTTTATGTGGCACAGGAAAATGATCCAGCAGGACTATATCCTTTGGCGTCACCTCGGCTGGACGGGGGGCTTCGTCAACACTTCATTACCCCATGCCGGGGACTTCGGCATCACTCTGCTGGCCTGCGTTGACCGTGCTATGTCACCACTTCAGAGTGTCGAGCTCCTTGCTCCGCTACCTCGGGACGGGGATGGAACCTTGTCCCGCATCAAGCTCGGACCGCGTCATCAATACCGAACACATTAACCAGCTAAGTTGCCTTCATGCTCAAAGTTTTAAATTTTTTACTTGTGTTCGGTTCGACCAAGCATATAATTTTTTGAAAAAAGTTTCTTGTAAAATTTCCTTGTCCAAACTTTGTTTGTGACAGACAAATTCAGGACCCAATTCACTTGGGGGCTTCCTTTATGAAGCTTTTTCCTCTTGCATATGATTATACTTGTACGGCTTCGTTCCTTGTTCGTGTATTATGCCACAATATGCACCATATTGACTTAAGCGATTTGCAAGCTGGGTTGCCTCGCTCCTGTGTTTACCCCTACGTTCCCGATTGTTCGGCTAGGGAGTAAAGGGAGCACCTCTGCGATTGTCACGATCGGGTCACCCGAGCCGGACCTCAGATCTGGGTGAAGTCGAAAGCTAGCGCTCTTATAGTTTCAATGATGGTTGGCACACAACGGAACTCATGAGTACAAAAAATCTATTGCACAAGTCTCATAGATATAAGCACCGAAGAAAGGTATTGGTGCGGGTACTATTTTCTTCGAAGATGCTTCTTACACTTCACGGTAATATAGCATAAGTTCCCTGAGCGCGCTTTGTCTGTTACAACCTTATGGCCTGATTGCCTGGTTATTGGAAACACCGTCGATATTCTCGACCGATGGAGTACATAACACTTTTCGGTCCTTGACCGAAGAGGGAGAAGCTAACGGTCGGTTAAGACGCGTTTAAAGTTTGGTTGAACATAGATATGATATAAGTACTTCGGTACATGCAATCATTCTTCTACCCAAGTCACTTGGGGGCCCATAAGTTTACTTGAGCCGTTTTATAATAAGTGTTCTTCTTCTTAGTCGTTGCAAAGTTTTATTATTATTATTTATCACTCCTTTTTTCGACACGAGTGTGCGGTCACTAGCTAGGGAGCCTAATTTCTCTCTCAAAGCCGCTAGAGTTTAGTTTGCTAAACTGGCCTAATGAGAAGTACTCCGCCCTCGGGGTAGGAGGTTGAAGCCGTAGGCTGACCCGCTCGAAAGTCTTGAGATAGGATGTATCATGTTAAAGCACGACAGAAGCACTTCTTTTTTCTAAGACCAATTTTCGGATTGGCACCGAACACTTGATCTTGTTCGGACATCATGTTTTTACTGACGTTTCTTGGTTTTCCAAGCTTTTTGGCACTTTTAAACTATTTGTGCTTTTCCAGCATTAGTCTCGCAGTGCAACGCCGGACACCTTTAGGGATTCGGCAAAAACATTCTCAGATATTGCTATATATGCATCGGTTTCGAATTGTGTCTTCGGTCAATAGTTGGGTTGCCCGGCTCCTGCACTTGCTTCCTACGTTCCGTTTTGTTCGGCTAGGCGTGCAAAGGGAGAACCACTGCGATTGTGCTTCCAGCTCACATGGTTAAGCACCTTAGTGGAGAAAGCCGAAAACTGACTGTCACAATAAGTGTAAACTGGTCAGCGATCCGATGACTATGTTAAATGACGGGCCGTTCATAACATTGGCCGATGTGTTTACGGCTTAACCCCGACTGTCGCCAAACACTACCGGGGGCTATTAACTGGCCTCCCAAACTAAATCCTCGATATTTTGCTCTTACATTAGAGCTGAGGTTTAATGATCATGCTTAGCATGACAACCCAAAGAAAGGAACCGATAGCGGGACTATTTTCTTTGGAAGACATTTCTTCTATTAAACAATAATATAACTCTCTGTGTACCTTTGTTTATAAAACTGTATGGCCAGATTGCCTTGTTTGTTGTAAATCTTTGCCCTCATAAAGGCTTTATAAAGTAGGACAAACACTCCTCGGCTACTGGCCGAGGAGGTGGAAGCCGATGGTCGGTCAACAAAGTTTTGTACAATGCGGATCCGAGCATTAATGACGTAAAGTACTTGGATACATAGAGTCATTACACATAATTTGTGATTTTACTATGGATATTGATCCTTAATTCGGCCACCTGTGCCCGCATTAAGGCTCGGGGGCTACTGGGCTTCGGGCTTATTATTTACAAATATTAAAGGGGCACATCGATCCCCTGATCTGGTGTTACCACCCGACCAGTGTCTCGGGGGCTACTGCATTGCTTGTCCAATGCAGAAAATTTTATGTGCAATATAGTTTCCGAGGAGATTTTGATCCTCAGGTTGGTCGGCCGCACACAACCTGAGTCTCGAAGACTGAGCACGCCGCTTTTAGTGTCCCGAAGTATTCTGCCGAGCTTGGACTTGATCCTCAGGCCGATTTTGCAAATCAACCTGAGTCTCAGCGGCTACTGGGATCAGCGGTCTTACATCATCCTTCAGGTGCATCTCAGGTTTTAGACCGATACACACCTTGGGGGCTACTGGCTATATATCTCGGCAGAGAATAAATTGCACCAATAAAAAATATTCACAAAAATCGGCCCACATTTGGGGTGGTGCACCACCTCGGAAGCACTCCGGCATAAAGCTCGGGCGCTAGTGGCTGGCTCCATAGAGGGCATTTCCGGCATTAAGCTCGGCTAAATTCCTTCAACTTTTTTGAACCAAGGTGATATAACACCTCGGATATAGTCCGGCGTTGGAGCTGGGACACTGTCCGGCGTTGGAGCTTGGACATAGTCCGGCGTTGGAGCTCGGATACATTCCGGCGTTGGAGCTCGGAAGCGGTCCAGCATTGGTGCTCGGCCGCAAAAGATACCTCGAATGCAGTCCGGCGTTAGAGCTCGGACGCAAGAGGACACTGCCTCCCGGGAACAACTTCAAACCCGAGGTGTGGCATAAAAATAACAAGGCATTGATAAAGGCCGGACACTTAAAGGGGCTCCTCGGATACCCGATGTGTAAACTCGCCGAATGCATTTCGGCGATCCTCAAGATCGAAGATGAGAAGATTTGTTGAACCAGTTTTCAAGACCGTCAACTGAAGATGAAGAACAGTTCGGAAGAATCGAGGAGCGTCCCTAACTTGAAGACCAGTTCAGGGGGCTACTGACGGTGTCCTGGACTAGGGGGTACTCAACACTTCATCTCCCGATCTCATAGATTGGGCCGAGGACCCCCGTGGCCGTATACTCATGGGCCAGTTCGGACAGCTGCCGCATACAAGGAAGATTCCACAAAGACTTGGCGATCAAGACAAGGACTTCTCCCCACCGGCGTATTCGGCTAGGACTCTTGTTAACCTAGGCCTCTGGTGCATTATATAAACCAGGGCCAGGCTAGTCGATAGGACATACAGAACAACAATCATACCATAGGCTAGCTTCTAGGGTTTAGCCTCTCCGATCTCGTGGTAGATCTACTCTTGTACTACCCATATCATCAATACTAATCAAGCAGGACGTAGGGTTTCACCTCCATCAAGAGGGCCCGAACCTGGGTAAAACTTTGTGTCCCCTGCCTCCTGTTACCATCGATCCTAGACGCACAGTTCGGGACCCCCTACCCGAGATCCGCCGGTTTTGACACCGACAACGACCCACTGAACCTGTAGATCTTTCACCTCGACATGTTGGTGATGAAAAACAAATCCAATAAAGATCTTTGGTGGCCATTTTTGGAGTTACTCAAGAGTAAGATTCTATTTACAGTTTACCCCAAGATTCACATCACGTGGCTTCAACTAGCACTCCATTTTCTTACATGACACGACCTAGATGCTGGATGTCCCACGTGTCGGCAAAAGGAGGAAGAACTCGGCCAATTCTTGTCCACATTTAGACCGGAGGAGTAGGAAACACGGCAAGCCCTATGCCTACATCATACGTACAAGCCCACCTCATGCTATCACCATATTTCTCGGCCTCCATGCAACACCTAGCTCTATTTGATGGTATACTACTACTAGGACTAACTATTGTACTAGCATACTATTAGGTTGGCTCTATGTGATGTGGCAACTTCATATAACCGGAGGTTGGCTATACTACTATGGTACTCACACTCCAAGAAGTGACTCGAAAACCATTCATAAAATGAGTTTACCATTCATATACAACAAGTCATCAACACACAACGACAACGAGGATACATGTTGGATTATAGATTTTTTCCAACAAAACATTCTAGTAAATACTAAAGTTTTTATCACAAAACAAATAAAAAGTAGTGAAATGAACTTCATCTCAACCAATCCTCGGTGTTGGAAACACTTGGTTTGAACCAGAAGTATGCCTCTGGGAAGGGCCAGCTATTGTCAATATCGAGACCAACGCAGGACTCATCATCTAGGCTGAAACGGCCTATATCAGGATGCATATTCTCATAGCCAGGGTAGGGAACCATAGCAATGTCGGAGGTATAGATACGGTTGGTTATCATAAATGGTAGTAACGTTGTGCCAACAACACCTGGATCGCCTTTCACCATCATTGGATAGTTTTGTCCAAGGAAGAGCGAGTTTTCTCCAAGACTATCAATACGGAACCGGGCAGAAGGTGCTGGCACTAGCACACTAGTATCCATCCCGAATACCCTGCAATTGATGTTGGAATAGGTTCGGAGAGTGCGACCATGGGAGACAACACCTGCTTCCTTAGTTACATTAGTAGTGCCCTGTATACATACAAGAAGAGGTGATCCATCGAAATAAGTTGCCACACGCCACTGAGTATGTAGGTCTTACTCGTCCTCATGCTCGTCATCATCACCATCGTCATCTCCCCCTTGGTTATAAATTTTTTCAAGTATAGGTGGTGGAATGTTCACAGGACCTTGGAAACACAAGAAGGTTAATTAGTACGGGCATACTAACTCGCATGAACGTGGATGAAACAATTCTAATTACGGCAGAAGACAAACGTACCGAAACAATAATGATTCCATGCAAAAACAGCGCCACGATTGGTGGCAGCAAACACAAGACGCTCGTATTAAATTACATCACAGTAGAAATCTGTGTACATAAATTGATTTTTGAGCAATATCCATTGTGGCGTGGAATTAAGGATGGCAACAAGCTTGTCGAAGATAGCAACAACATGATAGTTCATATAATCCCAAGAGCAGTTGGGAACTCGACAAATTGCTATCTTCTGTAGACGATAGTCACCATGATCGTATTTGAACGTACGTAGATCATCTGTGTGCTCAACCTCGGGGCACTCTGAGATTTTTGGAAGTGGAACCCGGTGACGAGTGTACACATTCACAAGTTCCTACTCGCAGTCGTACCCAATATAAACAACCCAATATCCATTTGTGCCTGCTCAGTCCTTACCCTTAAGTGATGGCATCTTAACATAACACGTATCATTATCAAGCGGCATCACCTTGCACAAGGCGATGCTTCCGTCGTCCCCGTGCCAGCGAGTAGGGTCATAGCGAAGAAGATAGAGGAGATCAAACCGCTCCTGAACCCTTGGGTTCTTTGTGATGAAGTTATTTGTTGATTCGAGAATGGTCTTGAACAAACCTTCCATGCTAGCCGAGGTGATGACATCGCAGTAATCAATGAGTTCCTCCACCATGTCATCTTTCAGATCGAGGCAAGAATGACGGGGTCGTTTCTGGCCTGTTGCCTCCATGGAGAAGACGGTCGAACAATGGCAGAAGGAAGGGTGAAGGCAAATGGAGGGAGGAAGAGCATGCGACAGTAGTTCCAAATTGAAAGGGAAAGGCGAAGAGGCGGTGGATGGTTGCCACAGTATAGGAAGAGGCACCCCGGTCTACATGCATAGACGTCTGTTCGGAAATTGTACAAAAGGAATCATTCTTGTCTCATGACATGTTGGAACGGGACCACATGTCAACGAAACATGGTGTGTAATTTTTTGTGCAAAATGTGATCTAGCCGTGTTGGCCCAAGGTGACACATTATTTCTTGACTTTATTTTTTAATGGTGTGCCATTCAGTTTTGATGCACAACTAATTGGTACTATATGCAGAGAAAATATAAACTACTCTACCACTACTCCACCTCTAGTACTAGTATCAAAAAAATATACTATATAGGCTGGAGCTTCAGTGCTTGCTTGCTAAGGGCTGCCCACTTGCTTCTCACACTATCCCCCTCTCTCCAGATCTAAAAAAGATGGTGGTGGCTCCTCTCTCTACCTCCTCACCGGTGGTCATAGATTCGCCAGGATCCCGTCCACCGGGGAAGAAAAGGATGTGCAGCGTTGACGCACTCATCGTCGGCGAGCAAGGTCACACACTTACGACAAGGCCGTCCTCTCAGATCTAGCGCCCGCGCGGGATGGCCTCCGTCCCCAAGCTCGGTGTCGTAGTGTGCGCGGAGGGCGACGACCATGAGCGAAGCCACTTCCCGCGGACCCTTGGGTATGCTACCTCATTTCGAACCATACCCTTGTTCTATTGCCCCATCTGCCATGTCACTGCATGTGGATCTTTTCCCACTCCACCATCTCCCCAATTTGCTATCCTCTGCTCTACTGGTCACATAGACAAAGACCTTAATTGGCACTATTAAAGGAAACCCTACTTCATGCAGACAAATCCCTGTCTGGGTTGAATAAGGAAAACAAGGGAGAAAGTACTATTGAAGAGACTAGGTATTGAACCCGCATCTAGGTTGAAAAGGGGAAAATCAGTAGCTAAGGAACGAGTCTCGTGTCTCTTGGTTGAAAAGGGTATAAAGGCATGAAAACGCAATAGAGAATGACCAGGTCGACCGGTTTGTTGTCCTCACATAGGACAAAGGTGGCTAAAGTGAACAAAAATGGGACGTAATCCACATATGCTGCCTGGATATTTGTTGCTTTGTGCAACCATACCTCCCTCACCCCTCTATGCGTCTATGGAGGTACATCGTACTTGTGCGCCCACTATTTGAATGGGCCTCCCATGCTCTTATTGCCACTTCTTTGTTGTTAGTATAACGCCACCAGTACAGTCAAGCTATGCTACTGCTAAAGTGATGCAACATTTAACTAATGACGCACTCAGTCTAATACCACCGATAAATTTAAGCAATGTCATTTCATGTCACTGGATTATTTCAGGGTTGGCTATTGCTTGTCGATGTATTAAAGATTTCTCAGCTAAGGCATTCTAATGTTGTTGCATATCCAGTATACGAATGATGTAACTTGTTACTAACTTTAGATTTTTGCACTATTAATGCTTATAGATTACATACCTCACTTTCATGAGATAAGTCAATTTTTTTGTATAGTGTCACCAAAATTCCAAGGTGCTGATGTCATTTTATTTTGGTTAAACTGCATAAAAAATTATGAAGAGAAGAGGAAAGGTCAAGAGTGGACACCTCCTCCTCTGACTGTTTTCTTGATTCATTTGATCAAGTTTTTATGTTTGATCAAGTTTTTATGTTTGAGCAATTATTAGCCCCCCTTGAGTTCGAAATGATATTTACCTTGAAGGTACATGGTTTGCAAAAAATTATATTGTCATTAGTTAATAATGCTAGTTACCTTCAGACTTTTGTATTTGGTTTAATTTTGTTGCACAGCTAGTATACCAATGTTGAAACTTGTTACCTTTACATATTGTATAGTTAATGCTTATAGAAATCTTCCAGTGCTAGCTTATGGAAACCTGTTCAGTAAAACCATTGTGTTATACCCTATAATAGAAAAACTACTCTACTGTTGCACTAGCCAATGGATTAGTGTATATTTGTACTATTTGAATGGTGTTGCATTAGCGTATGGACATATATAAGGTGTGGAAGCTTTCCCAGATATGTGCTCAAGAAAACTACTGCATGTTTTTCTAAATACTAGACATTTGTGTACTTGAAATTGAACTGTGAAACGTCTTATATTAAGGAACAGAGGGTGTAGAGTTCACTCAAATTATGATGGTAAATCTAGTCACACATTTGTTAAAATTAATGTTCATTATGTTATCGGGGGAGGTCTCCATGTTTGTCTCTAATGTCTGTCGATTACATACCTGACATCATGATGTAATGATAAATAATTTCTTCTTGTACAGTGTCACTTGTCGGTGTTCTGGGAACGGGGGTACCCAGACTTGCCCGCCTGCGGCCCATGGCGTGGCTCCACCGACGGCATGGTCTGGCCCACCTTCAGCACCAACAACTCAAGACCCTCGTGAGGGGCCAAGCTTCGTGAGGCGGACGACACCAAGACCTCCAAAGGGAGCGGCCTCCTCAGGCTGGCTCCTAAGGAGCAGAGATTTCTATGCAAGCTTCACCTCGCGAGGTTCGGATGACGTGAGCCATGATTACCAAGGCCAGGCGGGTGCCAGCGGGCGCATGACAGTAGTTTCCCCTTTGGTGCTAAGGAGGCAAGCACAGGTGTGGAGTCCCAAGGAATCAGCCAAAGGTTTCCATTCCCGTGCAACAAGACCAAGACCGCCAAGACGGCTGGACGCTCCGGCGTCATCATGGTCGCTTGCGAGGAGAAAGATGTGGTGTGCTCTCTCGAGCGTGCCTACCAGGCTGCGGCGGTCAAGGACCCAGACAACGAGGGCGCTGTATACCCTCCTAAGGCTGTCACCAAGAAGAAGAAGCAGCTGCTCTGCCAAGAACCTCAGGAGGGTGGGGCGTCCAGTGATGCTGCTTCAAGCCATGCGCCCACTGACGGGGCGCCTCCCTCTCTCGCAAAGGAAGGCGCGCCCGGCGCCCCTCTCAAGCTGGGCTCGAGGGCTCTCCTATGGAGGGCCTCCGAGCTGGCCAGCGTCACGAGGGAGGCGCTCGGGCATGACACATGCTTCAACGCACGCTTCCGTGAGGAAAGCGCGGGCTGTGAGGCGCAGGGCTCTCAGGAGTTCATAACCAAGGCAATCGAGGAGCTTCAAGAGGCAAGAGCTATGCGGGGCGACCGTCGCCCACCACCCGGCGCAGCTCCCTACGACGGCGAGGACAATGAGATGCGCGTCTGCGTCAACAACCCCGGGCTCAACAGGGCCGCGTCTTGGGAGCTCTTCTGGCCGTCCCACGTTGGCCGGTACGAGGGCCCACCTCACAGCTACGTTCGCATTCCTTTCGACTTGCTGAACAGGGCTGTCGTGTATCAGCACCACATGCGGGGCGTCCTGGCAGCTCATGAGGCCAGGCACCAGGCGATCTGGACGAAGATGGCGATGGATCCCCACGAGCCCCCGGGTCTATTGAGCCTCCCGAGGTTCAGGACCTGGGCGGCTCATGAGGAGAAACTTCTACAACACGCGTCTTTGGCTACTCCAACATCTCTTCAACAACGGTGCCAGGTGACATATTTTGGTTTGTTTAGTTGGGGGCGCCCCTCGGGCTGCATTATCCCCAAGCCGTGTGGGTCCATCTATGCGGCATGTATCCTTCTTGCATATATCAGAACTTGCTTTACCTTCTTCCATGGGTTGCTTTATGGTTATCACCTGCTTGCCTGGCACTCTATTGCCCTCCACGGCCTCTCCGCGCTGTTGACCCGCCTCTTGCTCATCCCACAATGAGGGCTACACATGATGGCACGGAGCTTGTGCTCGGGTCCATCCCTCCAACGCTGACAAATCTGAGAGATCGAACTCTGGCTCGTGGCCTTCCCGCGCATGTCACCTCACCAGGTCCTCAGTGCCTTCATCTTCTTGTGGAATGATTAACGGCAGTACAGCAAGCGTGGTCATGTGTCATGTTCTCCTCCTTGGACTAACTCGCAGGAATCTCCGGAGCATAACTACGGGCAGGCCCCGCCGGCCGTCCCTTTTTCACGCAATTCGCTTGCACGTTAAAAGGGACTCCCGAGCATCGCGTCTCAGGAGATCCTACTGGCTCTCGCGCCCTCACCCCCTGGCTTTGACCACGACAGCATGACCTGGCATACCAGCGACGGCCGAGCCTCGCTCGAGGGCCGGGACCCGAGGACATAGAGCATCTAGATGAGCGAGGAAAAGGGGAGGTCGGCATGAGCCCTACCTAGAAGCGTCACCACTAAGGCACGATCAGGCGCTGCGTAAGAAAATAGATGTAGGCTCACTAAGATAAGTCACCCATACATATCAGTGTGAACCTCATGACCCGATCTCTCGACTCTCACAACCTCGCTCGGGCAATGTCGCTTTCCTTTTCGGCCTTCAGGGAGTTGGTTTGATGAGGACATCAATACCATTGTTACACCCACATCCCCTACTGTTACATATACTGGACCAATTACTAGAGCTCGCGCACGCCAATTAAATTACCAGGTACTTTCGTTTCTTGGTAATGATTCTAATGTTCATGAGATTATGATGCTGCCCAAATTGGATACATTTGTTTTGCTTTCAAATGAAGGGCCTAGCTTGGAGAAGGATGAACATTGGAGCAAGAACACGCATGGAGTTGATGGCATGCGCAAGGGGATCAAGAACGGAGTTACAAGTGATGATTTCAGGACTTTGAAGCCGCCATAAGGAGTGCATGAAGCCATGGACGAAATATACAAGATGCCACTTCATAATATTCGTCCATAGGCTATTCTAGGTGCTGCGTCACCTTATTAATGGGCCAGGCCCATGTAATTTCGAAATACTTAAGTATAGGCTATTTTTAGAGTCCGTATGTGTGGGGAAACAAGAGTTAGGGTTGGTTTCAGACCCCACCCTCAAGGGCCACGAAATTCCCCTCTCTTCCTCCATATATACAGCCCTTAGGGCGTCGTTTAGACTTTGGGTTTCGTTTAGATTAAAAGTTCGCCATAGCTGCAACTTCTCGTACTTCGTTTGTGTCCAACGACCAGACCAAGACGTCACAGAACCCCACCTTGATCAATAAAGCTTTCATCTTATATTCGCGATATCCAGATTGCAATCTCAGTTTCTTGCTTGTTCTTCGTTTGCTCGCAGGAAACAGGCCCTCGTGGTCAGGTTGATCGTGCTCCGGCGTGGTCAATAACCCCTCGGAAGTTGGTTTAGCGATTGCTAAGGCGCGACGTCTCGCACGTTCGTATTCGGATCGTCAAGGTCGACTCCCACAGAAAATGATAGCCACCATCTCATCGAAACATCGGGACACCTTTGCCTCTATCATGGTTGCATGCCAAATGGGACCCCCTTGAGCATCGCGCCTCCGAAGCTCTTACTGGACCTCGGGCCGCTCACCTCCTGGCCTTGACCACGGCATCACGACCTAGCATACCAGCGACGGTTGAAGCCTGCCTAGGACTGGGTCTTGTCGGCGCAGAGCACTAAGCTACCGCGAGAACAAAAAGGGGGAACCGTGCCGGAGCGAGATATGCAATTTCGACATTATACTAGGGAGGATAGCATTAAAGCAAAAGCTCTACAGTTTTTTACATGCCCCATGGGGCTCGTCACGATTTCGTGCAGGGAAGCAAAAGAAGAAGATCTCGAAGGACCCCAGCCGCTGGGTATCACCGACGATGCCGAGCGGATGCCGCCGCACCGCTCCGAGCGCGGCGAGAGCTCGGTGACAGGTAGTTGCCGTCGCTGGACTCCGGAGAATCGCAGGGCTCGGGAGAGTCGCTGGATTCCAGGGAGCCGCCGCTACTGCTGGAGGAGCTGCCGACGAGACCAGGGGCGGGTTCAACACCCGTAGCCGCGCCACGCGGACTGCTCCCCCCAGGGCAGCACTCGAGGTGCCGGCCATCCTGGTCGAAGACCTTGAAGAACAATGTGGATGCGCCATCGTACTCGAAGTGGATGGTGAGGGCCCCTTTTGGACGGCAGGCGCGGGCGACCTCGCCCCATCCTCGGGTCATGAAGTTGTTGCCCGGAGGTATGACCTCGACCTCCACCTCCACGGCTAGGCTACAGCACCCAGTGTGCTGTAGCACAGCTCGAGCAGCCACCTCGACGGCATCTCCTCGGTGAAGAACCTCGGGAACCGAATCCACGTGCACGGCGGCATTGCCGCCCATATCACGATCTCGCACGAGCTACCCTCGGCGTGAGTTCGCGGGCCGGCTCGCTGCGCAGCCTCGGCCTGCCCACCGCGATCTCGGACTGCACGGTGCTAGGCACTGCCACCTTGCCAAGGGCCCTGCGCCCGGGCGTACAGGGGGGTTGGGAAACCAGGCGGAGGCCGCTCGTACCAAGGCCGCGTCACCTCCCGCCCTTCGCTTGTGTTACGAAGGCGGCTAAACGTCTTCTTTGGCGGAAGTGGCTCAGGCAACTCCCGAGGGGTTTTTCCCTTCTTCGCCGCGGAGAATCTCCTGATCAACGCCATGGATGCTGCAGCAAGACGGGGAGACGAAGAAGAAGAAGAAGAAGAAGAAGAAGAAGAAGAAGAAGAAGAAAAAGGAGCGGCCAACCAGAAGATGGAGATGAGCGAGGGGGGCTCTGCCCCTCCCCTCATTTATAGCTGAAGGGAGTGTCGGTTCTATATCTGACATATCTCGTAGTAGGAGTCCTAAGCTAGGCATCTTGGAGCGATGGTAACATAGACACAGGATTTTACCTAGGTTCGGGCTCTCTCGAAGAGATAATACCATACGTCCTTCTTTTGAATGTATTCATATGGGGGATAGTACAGAGTACATGTGTCTACCACGAGATTGTTCTAATGAATATCTCTTGATCTATTGACTAGCCTGGTCTGGTTTATATAATGCACTAGACGCCTAGGGTTTAGGAGAGTCCTCGTCTTGGGCACCAAGTCTTGTGGAATATCCCTTGTATGCGGCATGGGCTGTCCGAACTAGCCCAATAATGAACGGCCATTGGGGTCTTCGGCCCAATCCAGCTGGTCGGGAGACAACGTGGTGAGTACCCCCTAGTCCCAGACACCGTCAGTAGCCCCCTGAACTGGTCTTCAAGTTGGGGATGCTCCTCGATTCTTCCGAACTGTTCTTCATCTTCGGTCGTCGGTCTTGAAAACTGGTTCAACAATTCTTCTCATCTTTGATCTTGAGGATCATCGAAGTGGATCCGAAGAGTTTACATGTCAGGCATCCGAGGAGCCCCTTTAAGTTTGTGACATTTATCAGTGCCCTGTTATTTTTATGCCACACCTCGGGTTTGAAATTGTTCCCATGCGGCTATGTCCTCTTATGTCCGAGCTCCAACGCTGGACTCCATCCAGGCTCCAATGTCGAACTGCATCTGAGGTGTCTTTTTGCAGCCGAGCTCCAACGCCGAACTGTATCCGAGGTGTATGAGATCAGCTTGGTTCGCAAAAGTTGATGGAGTTTAGCTCAGCTTAATGCCGAAAATGCCCTCTATGGAGCCAGCCACTTGTATCTGAGCTTTAAGTCGAACTGCATCCGAGGTGGTGCAACACCTCGGCCTTGGGCTGATTGTTTGCGGATTTTATTTCCGATTGGTGCAGTTTATTTGTTGACGAGATGTATAGCCAGTAGCCCTCAAGGTGTTTGTCGGACTAAAATCCGGGATGCACATTTTTTTTGACTGAATACTATGAGGCAAAAGCCCCACATCCCTCTATTCAAAATCTCCACCACCAAGTCCAGCACAGTCTCTACAAACTAATTATGTATAAAAGCTAGTAAGACTAGACTAACTAACATCTAAAGCTTACCTATTTACATGCAGTTATTTACAACCAGAAGGATTACAACCAGCATATGATCAACATCACTACAATGATCAATAAAATTCGAAATGAACACATCAAGATATTTAAAGTAATGCTTTGATCCATTGCAGCAATAGTGGTTTAACAGCAACCATCATTCTGTGGGAGTGTAGAGTTATATCATGAATGAAATTGGACTTCCATGCTCCAAAGGTAGGCCTGATGTGTCCAAAAATTCTATCATTTATTGTAGTCCATATGCTCCATGCAGCCAGGAACACTACCTCAAAGAAGAAGGGTTGACGAAAGCCACTTTTAGCCACCAATATGCACTCTCTGATGGACAAACCAGCATGCCATTGTATTAGCAAGTAATTCCAGACTCTGGTGCTGAAGTTGCACTTAAAGAAAATATGATCATTGTCTTCATGCAGCTATGCAACATACATTGGGCACAGGTTGTCAACATCCTCAGTCCTCCAATGTCTTCTAAGAAGCATATCTCTTGTCTTTAGGCGATCATTAAGCATTAGCCATGCAAAAACCTTGATTTTCATGATGCAAAAACCTTTTCCAGATCCACTTGCAAGGATCATCATCAGGCAAGGAGGAATGCATTTGCTTTTCGGGATGCACATTAGAGGAGATAGTGATCGGCGAGCGGGCCCTTGAGAGAGGGTTTTGAGAAGTCGCCATAATATATTAGCTTGATGCCGGATAAGTCCCATATGGTACCTATTGTTGTCCGAAGATGTGTTTGCCCATAGCTCAGTCAAAAGCCGAACAATAAGCACTTCAAATTTTCTTCATTGAATAGGCAATACAGTAGCCCCCGAGCCACTTGTCGGGTGGCAACACCATATCAGGGGATCGATGTGCCCCTTTGATATGGCCGTCAGTACCGTAGCAAAACCTGATCATATTACAAATTCTAATATTTTAATGATGGGTACAATGGCACTTAAAATACCGTCACCAGAACCAGAGCCTGAAGAAGTCAAGCCTAATTTTCATACGCCAAGCTGAATAATTGTCGGTGCTATTTCGGTCCAGGTCACATGAGGTTTACGTGTAGAAGCGTTTTAAATCCAAGGTGCTATAGTACGGTTAAGGTATATTTTGGTTCCTAGTGATCAGCGTGGCCGGATAGTTAATTAGTAAATTCTTGGTTGTTAGGTAAAGGAACTTTTCCTTAGGCGTGAGATTTAGAGGAGTCATAGTAGTACTAGGAGTCATGTTCGGTTTATGGTTAGGAAGAGAGTCCGTATCAGTTTTGCTTTGCTCGTGGGCCGGTTTGATCGGATGTGTGATGCCTATATAAACGGCTGGCTACGGCCGATGTAAAAGGCAGATTTTGGTATTAGTCGTGAGTTCAATAAAACTACAGAAAACGTCCCATGTCGGGGGACACCAAATATCTTTGTTGCTGATCCGAAGGGATTTTGTTGTTGCTGCGTGTGGAGTCGATCAAATCTACTCGACACAAGTTTCTGATCTTACGGTCTTGCCTCTTTGCTCGACCGGAATTTCTTGTTCCTGCTGCTAGTACCGTGAAAGATCGGGCCGTCAACGACTCGCCATCTAGTCGAGTCTACATCAAGTGGTATTCAGAGCTAAGGTTGTTCACGGTACTGTGTTGATCAAGATGTCGACCTCGGTCAACAAGGGTGATGAGGTTGCCACTGATTCTGAGGAAATAGTACGTCCAGTGTATGCGGATGATATTCCCCAAAATATTCGGGATGGTTTTGACCACACATGCAACTACATCAAGCAATGTCATGATGCGCTCGGCAAAAGAATAGATGTCCTGATCACTCGGTTCGATGGTTTGGCAGACATCATCAATATGCCGGCAACGAATTCTGCACCACCACAGACTTCTCCGGCTGCTCCACTGCATTATGCACCACCAGCTCGCGATGGACATGCCGGCGTACATGATCGCCGTTTGGCGGCACAACCTCATGCTGGAGATGATGGTTTCGATGATGGCGTTGACCAGGCAGGGCACGCTCCACGACCACGACACTATGAGCCTCGTCCTGAAACTTCCGTTCGTGGTGGAGTGCATGACCGAGTTGGTCAAGCTGTGCGTGTGCCTTTGGATGATGGAATTGGGCGCATAAAAATTTCAATTCCTTCGTTCTCCGGCAAGTGCGAACCGGAAGGCTATTTGGAGTGGGAGATGCGTGTTGATCAAATTTTTGATGCCCGTCATTATAGCGAGGAGAAGAAAGTTCAACTTGCTGGAATTGAGTTCACTGGTTACGCGCTAATTTGGTGGAATCAAATTTGTCGTTCAAGACATCGCCCGACGACTTGGCGAGGTATGAAAGAATTCATGAGGCGACGTTTTGTTCCTGAGCACTATAAAAGAGATATGTACAACAAGTTGCAGCAGCTCTCTCAAGGTAATATGAGTGTTGATGAATATTACAAGGAGATGGAATTGCTTATGATACATACAGGGACAACGGAGGATCCGGAGGCGACCATGGCACGTTTCTTTAACGGGCTAAATATCGAGGTGCAGGATCATGTTGAGATGGTGGTCTACTACAACATACAAGATCTTGTGCACCAAGCTGTGCGTGGGGAAGAACAGATTAAGCGGCACCAAGTCAACACAGTTCCCAGTACCACTTTAAACACATGGCGATGCTCACAATATAAAAATGAGGATGTCGGTCCTAGGTCCAGGGCGACATCATCAAATCGCTCTCATGGTTCCGTGCAAAAGGATGTTTCAAAATCAGGACTGTCGATGGTTGATTCTAGTGCACAGTCGACCAGATGCGCTAGTGACATAGAGTGTTTCAAATGTGGAGGAAGGGGACATATGAAGCGTCAATGTCCTAATGAGAAAAGAGTGTTGCTCACGAGAGATGGCTATGCATCCGCTAGTGATGAAGAGGCAGTTTCTGACACTTCTAGTGAAAAATCTAAGGATACTGAAAATGTTGTTGCGAGTTTTGAATCTACTGAGTCATATCCTTCACTAATGGTGCAACGAGTGCAAGAGGATCGCATTGAGAATAAGGGACAGCGTTGGAATATTTTTCGGACTCAGTGCAAAGTCAATAGCACCAATTGTAAATTGATTATAGATGGAGGAAGCTACACCAACGCAGTTAGTAAGGGATTGCTGGAAGCTTTGAAGTTACCTACATGGAAGCACCCACAACCACACTGCATTGAGTGGTTATACCAGTCTGGTAAACTGAAAGTTACTCACAAGGTGCGTGTGAATTTTTCAGTAGGTGATTATAAAGATACAATAATTTGTGATGTCTTGCCAATGGATGCATGTCACTTGTTGTTGGGAAGACCATGGCAATATGACCGTCGTGCCACACACGAAGGTCGGTCGAACACTTACTCCTTTTGGGATGTCAGAAGACGTCATGTGCTCCAGTCTATGTTTGCGGAAGAAATCAAGGTGGATACAAATATTTCCTTGAAGAAGAAGAAGGTCAGTAAAATTGTTGCAAAACTGAGGACGGTTTTGATTCAAGGAGGAGGGGATGATGTGGCCGTCAGTACCGTAGCAAAACCTGATCATATTACAAATTCTAATATTTTAATGATGGGTACAATGGCACTTAAAATACCGTCACCAGAACCAGAGCCTGAAGAAGTCAAGCCTAATTTTCGTACGCCAAGCTGAATAATTGTCGGTGCTATTTCAGTCCAGGTCACATGAGGTTTACGTGCAGAAGCGTTTTAAATCCAAGGTGCTATAGTACGGTTAAGGTATATTTTGGTTCCTAGTGATCAGCGTGGTCGGATAGTTAATTAGTAAATTCTTGGTTGTTAGGTAAAGGAACTTTTCCTTAGGCATGAGATTTAGAGGAGTCATAGTAGTACTAGGAGTCATGTTCGGTTTATGGTTAGGAAGAGAGTCCGTATCAGTTTTGCTTTGCTCGTGGGCCGGTTTGATCGGATGTGTGATGCCTATATAAAAGGCTGGCTACGGCCGATGTAAAAGGCAGATTTTTGTATTAGTCGTGAGTTCAATAAAACTACAGAAAACGTCCCATGTCGGGGGACACCAAATATCTTTGTTGCTGATCCGAAGGGATTTTGTTGTTGCTGCGTGTGGAGTCGATCAAATCTACTCGACACAAGTTTCTGATCTTACGGTCTTGCCTCTTTGCTCGACCGGAATTTCTTGTTCCTGCTGCTAGTACTGTGAAAGATCGGGCCGTCGACGACTCGCCATCTAGTCGAGTCTACATCACCCTTTCATATCTGTAAGTGATAAGCGCAAAGTCTAGTAGCCCTCGAGCCTTAATGTGGGCACGGGTGGCCAAATTAAGGATCGATATCCAAAGTAAAATCACAAATTATGTATATTGATTCTATGTATCCAAGTACTCTACATCATTAATGCTCTGATCCGCATTGTACAAAACTTTGTTGACCAACCATCGAC